>NC_057801.1:664039125-664053752 GCF_018294505.1 Triticum aestivum
GTGGAGCAGTGGGGAGGAAGAGGAGGTTGTGGCGGAGCTCCTGAGCTAGTCGGGGGAGCGAGGGGTGGCCGGAGATGGCTGCTATGGAGAACGGCGGCGACGGTGGTGTTCGGCCGTGTGAGAGAGAGAGCGAGGGAGAGGAGGGGGGAGCCGGGGGAGAGTGAGAGAGAGCAGGGGGGAGAGGCGTGGCGTCGTCCGGGGCATCGAGCGAGGAGGGGAGGGCAGGCAAGCAGGGAGAGAGGTGGCGTGGCGCGGTGGCGCGCGCGCGCGCCGGCCACACTCCCCTCCCTCTGTCGGGACGAAGACGACAGAGGAGGGAGGCGGGCTGGGCCGGCCAGCTGGCTGGGCTGCACAGGGAGGAGCCCAGGTAAGCTTCTCCCTTTTTATTTTTTTCTGTTTTCTAATTTCTGACATTTGTTTTGATTTAAATAATATATTAAATCATTTATTTAACTTATGCCAATTTTTGCAGGGGCTAGATATATTATTCCAGAGCTCCTTTATAATTGGCATAATATTTGGACATATATTAATATATATAGAAATATATTTCCAAAGCAAATATTTATACATTAATTCCAAATGCCCAAAATAAATGTCCATGAGCCACTAAAAATATTGGTTTGATTTTTATCTCTGTCCAATATTTTCAAAGAGCAACATGAGCATTTTCTTGGACCCTTTTGGAGAAATTTTTATTTGGATCATTTTCAAAATGATTCTGAGGGTTTCACAGATCCCCATTTCAAGTTTCTGATGAAAGAGTAAACATGATGCAACACTCTAATGCATGACTAGCTAGGGTGTGACAACTCACCCCCACTCAAAAGAATCTCGTCCCGAGATTTGGGTTCCTCCGGAAAGAAGGCGGGGTACTCGAGTCGAAGACGATCCTCCCTTTCCCAAGTTGCTTCATCCTCAGAATGGTGCGACCATTGTACTTTGAGGAACTTGATGTTCTGGCGTCGAGTGGTACGCTCGGCCTGATCGAGGATACGAATGGGGTACTCTCGATATGTAAGATTATCCTGGAGATCAAGCGTTTCGTGGTCCACTTCACGGATAGGATCCGAGAAGCAACGCCTGAGTTGGGAAACGTGGAAGACATCGTGGACTCTGGAGAGATGCGGAGGTAGTTCCAACTGGTAGGCAACTTCTCCTCGTTTGGCGAGAATGCGAAAAGGTCCAATGTAACGAGGAGCCAATTTGCCTTTGATACCGAAACGATGGGTTCCCTTCAGAGGGGTGACCCGAAGATAAGCCTTCTCGTCAACCTCGAAAGTCATAGCCTTATGTTTTCGGTCATATTGACTCTTTTGACGAGATTGGGCTGTTTTCAACTTTTCACGAATGATGCGAACTTGTTCTTCTGCTTCCTGAATCATGTCCGGGCCAAAGAATTGTCTTTCCCCGGTCTCTGACCAGTTAAGGGGTGTTCGACACCGTCGTCCATAGAGAACTTCAAAAGGGGCTTTACCCAAGCTAGATTGATAGTTGTTGTTGTAAGCGAATTCGGCAAATGGAAGGCACTTCTCCCAGTCCATTCCGAATGAGATAACAGAGGCTCGAAGCATGTCTTCTAGAATTTGGTTGACGCGTTCCACTTGACCACTCGACTGAGGGTGGAAGGCGGTGCTAAAGGAGAGACGGGTTCCCATAGCATTTTGGAAACTTTCCCAAAATCGAGAGGTGAAAAGACTTCCTCGATCCGAGTTAATTTCCAAAGGAACACCATGGAGGGACACTATTCGGGAGATGTATAAGTCTGCCAGCTGACTAGCGGTTATACTCTCTCGAACAGGTAGGAAATGGGCTACTTTGGAAAGACGATCGACCACGACGAAAATAGCATTATTCCCTCTCTTGGTCCTGGGAAAACCGGTAATGAAATCCATACCAATTTTATCCCATTTCCATTCAGGAATAGCTAGGGGTTGAAGGGTGCCAGCAGGCCGTTGATGCTCTGCTTTTACACGACGACAGACGTCGCAATTAGCAATATACTGAGCAATTTCTCTCTTCATCCTAGTCCACCAGAACCTCTGGCGTAGGTCCTGATACATCTTAGTACTACCGGGATGAATAGTGAGAGGAGATTCATGAGCCTCCTTAAGGATCAACTGCCGTAGATGCTGGTTCTTGGGAACCACTAGACGGTTCTCAAAGTACACAACACCATGATCATTTGTGGAGAAACAACTAGCACCTCCGCTAGCAATGTTCTCCTTGATCTTAGCTATTCCCTTATCTCGCTTCTGGGCAGCAATGATTTGATCCGTAAGAGTAGGTTTCGCCACCAAGGTGGAAAGAAATCCTTGAGGAACAATGTGAAGGTTAAGCTTCCGAAATTCCTCATGGAGAAGCGGTTGACTTTGTTGTAACATCAGATTGTTACAATAGGATTTACGACTTAGCGCATCAGCCATGACGTTGGCTTTCCCTGGGGTGTAGGTTATTCCTAAGTCGAAATCTGTGATCAACTCGACCCAACGTCTTTGCCTGAGGTTCAGATCCGGTTGGGTGAAGATGTACTTCAGACTTTGGTGATCAGTGAATATTTCGCAACGGTTACCGAGGAGGTAATGTCGCCAGGTTTTAAGTGCATAGACTACGGCTGCAAGCTCTAGATCATGAGTGGGATAATTCTCCTCATGTGGGTGCAATTGCCGTGAAGCGTAGGCAATTACGTGTCGATCTTGCATGAGAATGCAACCTAGCCCTTGTCGCGAGGCGTCGCAGTAGATAACAAAGTCCTTGGAGAAGTCTGGCGGTACCAGTACGGGAGCAGAGGTCAGGCGTCTTTTCAGTTCCTGAAAGCTGTGCTCACATTATGGAGTCCACTCGAACTTCTTATCTTTCTTGAGGAGTTCGGTTAGAGGTTTAGCAACCTTGGAGAAGTTCTCGACAAAGCGACGACAATAGCTCGCTAAGCCCAGAAAGCTCCGAACTTGCTTGACCGATTCAGGTGGAGTCCAATTAAGGACGGCTTGAACTCGCTCAGGGTTAACAGAAATACCTTTACCAGATATTACATGACCCAGATAGGTCACTTCTGGCAACCAGAATTCACATTTAGAAAATTTGGCATAAAGGCGATGCTCTCGAAGTTTCTGCAACACTAGCCTTAGATGTTCGGCATGTTCTTCCTCGTTCTTGGAGTAGATGAGTATATCATCGAGGTAAACCACGACGAATTTATCCAAATACTCCATGAAGATTGAGTTCATTAACCGAGAAAAGGTGGCTGGAGCGTTGGTTAATCCGAAGGACATGACGGTGTACTCGTATTGGCCATAACGAGTAACAAAGGCCGTTTTAGGAATGTCCCCGTTTCTGATTTTGATTTGATGGTAGCCCAACCTCAAATCCATCTTGGAGAAGACTGAGGATCCAGCGAGCTGATCATACAGGTCGTTGATCCTGGGAAGCGGATATTTGTTCTTGATTGTGACCAAATTGACAGGTCGGTAATCTACAACCATCCGGTCCGTACCATCCTTCTTCTTGACGAATAGGACGGGGCAAGCCCACGGAGAGGAGCTAGGTCGGATAAAACCCTTTTTCAAGGACTCATCGAGTTGTTTCTTAAGCTCGGCTAGTTCTAGGGGTGCCATCTTATAAGGTCTTCTAGCAATCGGAACGGTTCCTGGAATGAGGTCTATTACAAACTCAACATCCCTGTCAGGTGGAACACCTGGCAATTCCTCTGGAAAGACATCCGGGAAGTCACGGACTACCGGAACGTCCTCAAGGTCTGGAAAAGGGCTGGCGTTAAGAGAATATAATTGTCGCTTGGCTATTCGGGTCAAGACATTAACTATCTTTCCCGAAGGATGGGTGAGTTGAACAGTCCTAGAGAAGCAATCGATTTGGGCATGATGAGCCGACATCCAGTCCATACCCAGAATGATATTAATATCTGAAGATTTAAGGGCTATCAAAGACGCGAGGAAAACAAGTCTGTCGACTTGGATTTCATTTCCATAGCTTACCCTAGAGGTCTGCCATCTAGAACCAGGGGTAGAAATTTCCATAGTGGATGGCATGTCACAGAATGCAACGTTATGCAAACGAGCATAACTTTCGGATATAAAAGAATGAGAGGCTCCTGTATCGAAAAGAACAGATGCCGGGTGGCAGTTAACAAGAAGCGTACCGAGAACGACGTTGGGATCCTCTTGAGCTTCTTCGGCAGAGATACAATTGACATGGCCACGTGAAGCGGTGACCGGCTTGGCGTGGAATATTTTTCCTGTCGGCTTGCCACGGCCAACAGCTTTAGCAGACTGGTTGGGGTTGGTCTGGGGACACTCACGCATATAGTGACCAGATTCCCCACACTTGAAACAAGTCACGGAACTGGTACGTGGAGGAGCATTGTTAGTTGGACCCCCATAGGGCTTGGCTGGAGCAGACTGTTGAACGGGGCGAGGCGCCTGGAAGGATGGCCTCGGTGTAAACCTGGGTGGCAGGGCGGTGTTGGGTACCCACACGCGGCGCTTCTGAGGACCAGCACCGGATGAGGAACCCATGTCACGGCCATGCTTGCGTGTTGCGTCATAGTCAGTCTGACCAGTTTCGGCACTGATGGCTTTGTTGACAAGTTTCTGAAAAGTTGTGCACTCATGCAGACGGAGGTCACGGCGAAGCTCAGGACTAAGGCCCTTACGGAACCTTGCTTGCTTCTTGGCATCGGTAGACACTTCCTCGGTTGCATATCGTGCGAGATTACCAAACTCCCTGCTGTAAGCATCCACAGAAAGTCGGCCTTGGGTGAAACTGCAAAATTCTTCACGTTTACGGTCCATGAGACCCTCCGGAATGTGATGTTCACGGAAAGCCTCGCTGAATTCAGCCCAAGTAGTGACATGGCCCGCTGGGCGCATAGCTCCATAATTCTCCCACCATAGACTGGCGGGGCCTTCAAGATGATATGCAGCAAAGGTGACCTTGTCAGCCTCCGCTACCAGCGCGGAACGCAGTTTATGAGAGATACTGCGAAGCCAGTCATCAGCGTCGAGAGGCTCGACGGAGTGGTGGAACGTGGGTGGATGTAATTTGATAAAATCACTGAGTGACACCACGTTAGTCCTCTGATGGTGTGCTGTGTTCTGTTCAATACGCTCCAACAAACGGTTGGTCTCCCGCTTGTTTCTCTCAGCTTCCATCATAACCTCGGCTAGTGAAGGAGGATGAGGTAGATTTGCATCCCTGGCTTCACTGCCTTCGGCCTGCTCTTGAGAAGCAGGGTTAGCGCGCGTGTTGACCATCCTAGGTAAACAAGACAATGATTTAGTCAGGATGATAAAATTCCGACATAGGATAAAAATGCAAGGAATAACTCGAAATGCAAGATGATCATCCGTATGACATGGTAAAAACAGAACTGCTTCTTTTATTCCATCGTCATACACACCATACAGAGTTTAGTACAAGACCAAACAAGGTACTATTACGGTGAAAAGAGGATTACATCTCATCGGAGGCATTCCAAGCTCCTATACATTATTTTTCTACACCTCCGGAAGGAGTACAAACTAGGTCATATCCCACGAGTCACGCGGGACGATAGACGACACAGCTAGTGCAAACTAGTGATACTACCACTAACTCAGACCGATCCGTAGTAGTCCTCGTAGAAGTCACCTCCATAGCCTGGAAGCTCAACATGATCATCTGGAAACAGACGGTCTCGCGGAGCTTGTGGCCCATAAGGGCTAGGATGAGGCCTTGGACCAACAAACGGTGGCCTGCGGGGCCCGCGAGGTGGGGTGATGCCTCCTACATCACGCCAAACCATCACGTCTGGCAGAGCGGATCTCACAGGATAGAGATCGCGCATATCTGAATATCCAGCTTGCACCGCCGGTGCGAACCGAGTCAAAGTGGCCCAGTGGTCAGCACGGGTGTTGAAGAGCTCTAGCCTTAAGGCCCGATTTTCACGGTCCTTATCCTCGAGCATCTCAGCAGTGGTGCGAGTCCGTGAATCCTCCTGAGTGGGGTCAGCATAGATAGCCTGGAGATACCCTTGTGCTCCCGGAAGTGATCCTGGCATATACCGGAAATCAGAGTCCCGAAATATACCAGATCTGACTCGCATAATGGTCATCATAGAGTAGGCGGCGTCCTGCACAGCCATCTCAATAGTAACCCCGAGTCCATAAGAGCAGTGAAGAGGCTCGGTGGATCCAGGATAAGATGGAAATATCCTGACAGTGCAGAGATACTGGCTCTGATTAAAATCTCGGAATTGCTCTTCGACCGTGTACTCGGGATACCAGCGGTATCCAGCCTCAGTCATTACCCTGACCAACTTGGCAGTATGGCCGGGTACATCTAGGCATCGAGTCAGGCGAACCACTTGATTGAGGTCGCGAGTGGCCATCTGAAAGCACAATCATAATGCAAGGGCATTAGAATTTCTAGCAAAATTTCGGCAGCATAACAGCTGTAAATGCTCAAGAAGGATTTTGAGACATTTGACAAAGGATTACATACACACTCATCATCATCATATCAAAGTTCTGAATCCATTCTAACAACATAATGTGGTAGTAGAACTGAACTAGGCTTGTATCCATCAAACTTATAAGGTACTACTGATTAGTAACACGTGATCCTGATAGAGAGAACAGATCCTAATTCCTTATCCCCCGGTAGAAGAATGGACTGACTCAGATCAGAATGTCATAAGATAAAGGAGTAAAAAGAGCCTTACGTTCCATCCCACAAACAATTCCCCTACATATAACTAAAGAATTTCTAGACTCAACATCGACCAGTTTGGCTTGGAGAACCTACAGGCAGTCCGGCTCTGATGCCAACGCTGTCAGGACCCCGACTCGATGTCACATCGATCTAGCCGGTAACACCTCATATCACCTTGCGGCCTCACGCACGGTATCCCCACGGGTGTCGTCTTACCTTTGCCCGGGACCGTTTGCGCATTTTGGCTCACGTATATGATAGTGTCGCTAGCATCCATATGATAAAGAGCCCGGGCTGACATGACTAGTCGTAAACCCAAAGTGGCACAGACTTACAGGGACAGGCATCCATGACCCAGCTTCGAACGTGTCGGTCATCAGCAAGTGGGTCCGGGCTGTAGCACTGGGCTAGCAGGACTTCGGTAAACCGGGCTGTAGCGGGCTAACAGGACTCCGGTACTCAAAGCGTGACATTTCCCCGAAGGGACAGACACAGGAACGAAGAAGGACACATGCCGGCCAGCCTAAGTGTTTCAGAGCAGTAGCAAGCTACCATGGCTCAGCGGTAACACTAGGAGACATTTCCCGGTAAGAGAGGCTACTAAAGATAAACAACTAGATAGTCAGATCCCACACATACCAAGCATTTCAATCATACACACAATATGCTCGATATGTGCAAATACAATGAAGCATCACAACATGACTCTATGACACAAGTACTTTATTTAAGGCTCATAGAGCCATACATGACATACACAAAGGTACGGGTCTCACGACCCAACATACAAGTCATACAGTCATACAAACCAGCAGCGGAAGTAGCTTGTCTGAGTACAGACAACTAGTAAAATAAAAGAGGCTTGGGAAGCCTAGCTATACTACAAGGTCCTTCACAAGCTCAGGGTCACCACCTGGGTCTTTAGCCTACTCGTTGATGTCAACGTCTACATAGAACCCATCAGAAGGGGTTGCAGCGTCTTCTGTAAAAATGTAGATTATAGCAACATGAGTACAAAGGTACTCAGCAAGACTTACATCAGATCCTACATACATGCTTAGTATCAAGAAGGGTTGGTGGAGTTATTGCAGCAAGCCAGCTTTGACTCTTGGCTAGACTATCCTACGATACTCCAACTTGAAATGGTTTTGCGCACACGATTCCACTACTCACCACTTCAATACACTACCGAGGATCCACCTCCGTCTTCCTACGGAAGAGCCATCCTCGGCACTCACACTTATCTTGAGGCTTTTAACAGTTTCCATTTACTTGTCTATGAACTGTATAGGCAACCAAGTAGTCCTTTACCGCGGACGCGGCTATTCGAATAGATTATGATAACCCTGCAGGGGTGTACTTCTTCATACATGTTTCCACCACTTAGAGTCTGCACACGACATGTGCTCGGCAGACTTCAAGCGAAAGCCGACGTGGGTGTAGACCACGACCTACCTAAACACTTAAGCCTCTAGTCCAGGTTTATCGCCTATTCAGGTTCCATCCGCAGGGAGTCCGGCCGAGGTTTCCCATACGGCCCCGAACGATGTGAACAGGGTTCCCGAGATACCTAACGGGTATTCGGTACACCCGGCCACGTACCTACCGCATCACAGCCCACCCCTACGGTCAGCGCTGTCCACGGCCTCCAGTAGGCTACAAACACCAGAAACTACTTGCAACTCCTGGACAGAGAGCTAGGGTGAATAAGAAGTCGAGCGGGGTCATATTTCAGGGCCCAATGCATGGTAGTAGCTGTATCTTAAATCACGCATACAGATCTCAGTGCTTAAGGTCGGCTTCAATGAAACAACCCACCATGTACTCCTACATGGCCTCTCATCGATACCTTTACCAAATCGTGTTCACCATACCACTCTCATTACCGACATAATCATTTCACTCTAGCCCATCACCCAGATGAACCAGACCTGACACGACTCTAAGCATAGCAGGCATAGCAAGGTAGGAACAACACATACATATGGCTCAATCAACTCCTACACATGCTAGTGGGTTTCATCTAGTTACTGTGGCAATGACAGGTCATGCAGAGGAAATGGGTTCAACTACCGTAGCACACAGCAGTTTGAATCGCGTTGTCTTAATGCAGTAAAAGAGAGCAGGAGCGAGAACATGGGATTGTATCGATATGATCAAATGGGTGGTTGCTTGCCTGATGGTTCGATGCACGGATACGGTTCTTCGTTAGGGTAATCACGGTACTCCTCGGGAACAGATCCTGTCGCAAAGGACATCGATACACAAGCATCACCAAACAATGTGCAACAATATGATGCATGCATGAAACATGGCAATATGAGTGTGTTGGGCTAATGCAACTAAAGCCAGAAGTGTTTGAACAAATTTGAATCAAAGATTCAAATTTCAAATTCAAATATGGCCTTTTAAAGTGCTTTTCCTTGTTCTGCTTGAATCATCAATTTAACTTGTTTGATCATGCATGAAAATAGTACAGATGGATAGATTGGATTTTTCTGATCATTTTTCATATATAATTTGTCCAATTTGGAGTTACAGAATAAAAGTTATGAATTTTGGAAGTTTAATTAATATTCTGGAATTTCCTGATTTAATTTAAATCCAGAAATTCAATTACTGCGTCAGCCTGACGTCAGTGTGACGTCAGCAGGTCAACTGCGGCTGGCTGAAGTCAAACCTGACGTGTGGGGGCCACACGTCAGTGACAGGGGGGGTTAAACAGATTTAAATTAATTCTAATTACTAATTAGTGGCGCTGGGGCCCACTGTCAGTGTCACACTGCTGTCACCCTCTCGGCTACCATGCATTGAAGGCCCACGTAGTATAGCTAGGCTTTCCAAGCCTCTTTTATTTTACTAGTTGTCTGTACTCAGACAAGTTACTTCCGCTGTTGGCTTGTATGACTGTATGACTTGGGAAGCAGGGTTAGCGCGCGTGTTGACCATCCTAGGTAAACAAGACAATGATTTAGTCAGAATGATGAAATTCCGACATGGGATACATAATGTAAGAAATAACTCGGAATGCAAGATGATCATCCGTATGACATGGTAGATACAGAAACTGCTTCTTTATTCCATCGTCATACACACCATACAAAGTTTAGTACAAGACCAAACAAAGTACTATTACGGTGAGAAAAGGATTACATCTCATCGGAGGCATTCCAAGCTCCTATACATTATTTTTCTACATCTCCGGAAAGAGTACAAACTAGGTCATATCCCACGAGTCACGCAGGACGATAGATGACACAGCTAGTGCGAACTAGTGATACTACTACTAGCTCAGACCGATCCGTAGTAGTCCTCGTAGAAGTCACCTCCATAGCCTGGAAGTTCAACGTGATCATCCGGAAACAGACGGTCTCGCGGAGCTTGTGGACCATAGGGGCTAGGATGAGGCCTTGGACCAACAAACGGTGGCCTGCGGGGACCGCGAGGTGGGGTGATGCCTCCTACATCACGCCAAACCATCACGTCCGGCAGAGCAGATCTCACAGGATAGAGATCGCGCATATCTGAATATCCAGCTTGCACCGCCGGTGCGAACCGAGTCAAAGTGGCCCAGTGGTCAGCACGGGTATTGAAGAGCTCTAACCTTAAGGCCCGATTTTCACGGTCCTTATCCTCGAGCATCTCAGCAGTGGTGCGAGTCCGTGAATCCTCCTGAGTGGAGTCAGCATAGATAGCCTGGAGATACCCTTGTGCTCCCGGAAGTGATCCTGGCATATACCGGAAGTCAGAGTCCCGAAATAGACCAGATCTGACTCGCATAATGGTCATCATAGAGTAGGCGGCGTCCTGCGCAGCCATCTCAATAGTAACCCCGAGTCCATAGGAGCAGTGAAGAGGCTCGGTGGATCCAGGATAAGATGGAAATATCCTGACAGTGCAGAGATACTGGCTTTGATTAAAATCCCGGAATTGCTCTACGACCGTGTACTCAGGATACCAGCGGTATCCAGCCTCAGTCATTACCCTGACCAACTTAGCAGTATGGCCGGGTACATCTAGACATCGAGTCAGGCGAACCACTTGATTGAGGTCGCGAGTGGCCATCTGAAAGCACAATCATAATGCAAAGGCATTAGAATTTCTAGCAAAATTTCGGCAGCATAACAGCTGTAAATGCTCAAAAAGGATTTGAGACATTTGACAAAGGATTTCGTACACACTCAACATCATCATATCAAAGTTCTGAACCATTCTGACTACATAATGTGGTAGTAGAACTGAACTAGGCTTGTAACCATCAAACTTATAAGGTACTACTGATTAGTAACACGTGATCCTGATAGAAAGAATAGATCCTAATTCCTTAACCCCCGGTGGAAGAATGGACTGACTCAGATCAGAAAGTCATAAGGTATAAGGAGTAAAAAGAGCCTTACGTTCCAACCCACAAACAATTCCCCTACATATAACTAAAGAATTTCTAGACTCAACATCGACCAGTTTGGCTTGGAGAACCTACAGGCAGTCCGGCTCTGATGCCAACGCTGTCAGGACCCCGACTCGATGTCACATCGATCTAGCTGGTAACACCTCATATCACTTTGCGGCCTCACGCACGGTATTCCCACGGGTGTCGTCTTACCTTTTCCCGGGACCGTTTGCGCCTTTTGGCTCACGTATATGATAGCGTCGCTAGCATCCATATGATAAAGAGCCCGGGCTGACATGACTAGTCGTAAACCCAAAGTGGCACAGACTTACAGGGACAGGCATCCATGACCCAGCTTCGAACGTGTCGGTCATCAGCAAGTGGGTCCGGGCTGTAGCACTGGGCTAGCAGGACTCCGGTAAACCGGGCTGTAGCGGGCTAACAGGACTCCGGTACTCAAAGCGTGACATTTCCCCGAAGGGACAGACACAGGAACGAAGAAGGACACATGCTGGCCAGCCTAAGTGTTCCAGAGCAGTAGCAAGCTACCATGGCTCAGCGGTAACACTAGGAGACATTTCCCGGTAAGAGAGGCTACTAAAGATAAACAACTAGATAGTCAGATCCCACACATACCAAGCATTTCAATCATACACACAATATGCTCGATATGTGCAAATACAACGAAGCATCACAACATGACTCTATGACACAAGTACTTTATTTAGGGCTCAGTGAGCCATACATAACATACACAAAGGTACGGGTCTCACGACCCCACATACAAGTCATACAGTCATACAAACCAGCAGCGGAAGTAACTTGTCTGAGTACAGACAACTAGTAAAATAAAAGAGGCTTGGAAAGCCTAGCTATACTACGTGGTCCTTCACAAGCTCAGGGTCACCACCTGGGTCTTTAGCCTACTCGTTGATGTCAACGTCTACATAGAACCCATCAGAAGGGGTTGCAGCGTCTTCTGTAAAAATGTAGATTATAGCAACATGAGTACAAAGGTACTCAGCAAGACTTACATCAGATCCTACATACATGCATAGTATCAAGAAGGGTTGGTGGAGTTATTGCAGCAAGCCAGCTTTGACTCTTGGCTAGGCTATTCTACGATACTCCAACTGAAAAGGTTTTGCGCACACGAGTCCACTACTCACCACTTCAATACACTACCGAGGATCCACCTCCGTCTTCCTACGGAAGAGCCATCCTCGGCACTCACACTTATCTTGAGGCTTTTAGTAGTTTCCATTTACTTGTCTATGAACTGTATAGGCAACCAAGTATTCCTTTACCGCGGACGCGGCTATTCGAATAGATCATGTTAACCCTGCAGGGGGTACTTCTTCATACACGCTCTCACCACTTACCGTCGTTTACACGACATGTACTCGGCAACCTTCAAGCGGAAGCCCAACGTGGGTGTCGGCCACGACCTACCTAATCACCTAAGCCTCCAGTCCAGGTTTATCGCCTATTCAGGTTCCATCCGCAGGGAGTCCGGCCGAGGTTTCCCATACGGCCCCGAACGATGTGAACAGGGTTCCCGAGATACCTAACGGGTATTCGGTACACCCGGCCACGTACCTACCGCATCACAGCCCACCCCTACGGTCAGCGCTGTCCACGGCCTCCAGTAGGCTACAAACACCAGAAACTACTTGCAACTCCTGGACAGAGAGCTAGGGTGAGTAAGAAGTCGAGCGGGGTCATATTTCAGGGCCCAATGCATGGTAGTAGCTGTATCTTAAATCACGCATACAGATCTCAGTGCTTAAGGTCGGCTTCAATGAAACAACCCACCATGTACTCCTACATGGCCTCTCATCGATACCTTTACCAAATCGTGTTCACCACACCACTCTCATTACCGACATAATCATTTCACTCTAGCCCATCACCCAGATGAACCAGACCTGACACGACTCTAAGCATAGCAGGCATAGCAAGGTAGGAACAACACATACATATGGCTCAATCAACTCCTACACATGCTAGTGAGTTTCATCTAGTTACTGTGGCAATGACAGGTCATGCAGAGGAAATGGGTTCAACTACCGTAGCACACAGCAGTTTGAATCGCGTTGTCTTAATGCAGTAAAAGAGAGCAGGAGCGAGAACATGGGATTGTATCGATATGATCAAATGGTTGGTTGCTTGCCTGATGGTTCGATGCACTGATACGGTTCTTCGTTAGGGTAATCACGGTATTCCTCGGAGACAGAACCTGCCGCAGAGAGCACCGATACACAAACATTACCAAACAGTATGCAACAATATGATGCATGCATGAGACATGGAAAAATGAGTGTATTGGGCTAATGCAACTAAAACCAGAAGGGTTTGAACAAATTTGAATCAAGGATTCAAATTTCAAATTCAAATATGGCCTTTTAAAGTGCTTTTCCTTGTTCTGCTTAAAACATCAATTTAACTTGTTTGATCATGCATGAAAATAGTACAGATGGGTAGATTGGATTTTTCTGATCATTTTTCATATATAATTTGTCCAATTTGGAGTTACAGAATAAAAGTTATGAATTTTTGAAGTTTAAATAATATTCTGGAATTTCCTGATTTAAATTAAATCCAGAAATTATAGTTATTGCGCCAGCATGACGTCATCATGACGTCAGTGGTCAACTGCGGCTGGCTGAGGTCAAACCTGACGTGTGGGACCCACACGTCAGTGACAGGGGGTTAAACAGGGTTAAATTAACTCTAAGTACTAATTAGTGGCGCTGGGGACCACTGGTCAGTGTCAGGGGTTAACTAACAGTGGTTAGCGCTAATCCTAATTAGCTACAGGGCTGGGCCCACCTGTCAGGGACACAGGGGGGTCCTGCCGTGGTCAAGGTGGGTCAAACCCACCGGCGACGTGACGCCGGCGAGGTCCGAGACGGCGGCGCGTCGCGGGATCGCGCTACAAGGCACGGGCGAGGCCGTGCTTGGGCTCGTTGGAAAGCCCTTGCTCCCGCGCGTTGAACGGTGGCCGTGGCTGGGCCTGGGGTGGCCGGAGTCGACGGCGGCGAGCTCGGCTGCGGCCGCCGGAGTTCGGGTGCGGTCGGGATCGATGTTGCAGGGGGTTTGGGGAGGCGTTAGTGTGTGCTGCGTGATCCTAGTGAGGTGTGGAGCACGATAGTGTGCTCGGTTGGGTGCTACGGTGACCGTGGCCACGACGGCGACATCGCCGGCGGCGTGGAGCTCTCGGCCAAAGTGGGGCTAGGGCCTAGAGGTCGGGAGAGACCAGGGGAGAAGGGGGAAACGATCCGGGGGCTCACCGCGGGGCTGCAGAGGTGGTTAGCGGGCTCGGGGACGCGCTGGAGACGACGAATTCGACGGCGACGATGATCGGAGCCCGAAGAGGGGAACGGCGACGTGGCGGCGATGCAGGGCTTCCGGAGGCCCGTGGAGCAGTGGGGAGGAAGAGGAGGTTGTGGCGGAGCTCCCGAGCTAGTCGGGGGAGCGAGGGGTGGCCGGAGATGGCTGCTATGGCGAACGGCGGCGACGGTGGTGT
>NC_057801.1:664054031-664067014 GCF_018294505.1 Triticum aestivum
TTTTTTTTCTGTTTTCTAATTTCTGACATTTGTTTTGATTTAAATAATATATTAAATCATTTATTTAACTTATGCCAATTTTTGCAGGGGCTAGATATATTATTCCAGAGCTCCTTTATAATTGGCATAATATTTGGACATATATTAATATATATAGAAATATATTTCCAAAGCAAATATTTATACATTAATTCCAAATGCCCAAAATAAATGTCCATGAGCCACTAAAAATATTGGTTTGATTTTTATCTCTGTCCAATATTTTCAGAGAGCAACATGAGCATTTTCTTGGACCCTTTTGGAGAAATTTTTATTTGGATCATTTTCAAAATGATTCTGAGGGTTTCACAGATCCCCATTTCAAGTTTCTGATGAAAGAGTAAACATGATGCAACACTCTAATGCATGACTAGCTAGGGTGTGACATTTCTCCTCCTGCAGGAAGTCTTTGAGGTGCTTGGGCCTGCAAGGTGGGAGACACACATTTAAAGATTAGTCTTCTTTTTTGAGGATTTAATTCTTCTGCTTTTTTTGTTCTACAAGTGATAATCCATGAGGTAGATGCTTATATATTATGAGTCATGCATGAATGTAATTCAGAAACTAGTACACAAAGTCCCGAAATTAAATTTAACTACACTGTGTTATTTTTTCTTTTTTGCTATGTTCTTTTGCTTTACCAAATGCTTCACCAAATTAGAGAATCATTTTACCAGAGTCAACGATATATGCGCTGCTTAATTCAAGTTTAGTTTTCTTTTTTGTTGAATAAAAGACCTATACCAGTGCTTGATACATCTTTGTGCATTAATTCTATATCAAGTTCAAAAATTAGTTTGAGAAACATGTGCATCAAGATATGGACCTATACCACTTCACCAAAGATCTTTTAATACATGAATTCTATAAACTATACTAGTGCATAAAGACCAGAATCTATGCTAGTTCATGAAGTTCAGAATGCTATAAACTTTTTTTCAGATGGTAATCTAGTGAAACAATCCACTTCACAGTTTCAGAAAATGCATGTAACTTGATAAACATGTAATCGCGCATCCGCTTCATAGACTATAGTAGTTCATCTAGTTGGGAAACAATTTTTAATTAAGTTTTTAGTGACTAGTACTGGTACAAAAGATGAATGAACAGTAGTATGGGTTACCATTTTGTGGCTGCTGCGATGTGGTACACCAAGCAGAGTTCTTCGACGCACAACTGCAGGACTGCCGCCATCTGTGGAGGTTTTTCCTCGTCGGTGTACTCCACATCAACTCCGATGAAGCTCGGATACAAGCCGCCGCCCTTCATCTTGAGCCTGCTCATTATCTTTTCGGCCTTGTCCGGTTCGCTGGTGCAGACGATCTCCAGCGTCTCCTTGCCGTGGAGCTCAACCCCTTTGAGCGTTTTGGTGTACTCGTGCTTCTCGCCGGGGACGTTAAGGTCGACGAGGTTGCTCCTCTTGTCCGATGTCTCGGCATGATGACGCTTGGCGGACGGTTCCTCCGCCATGGCCTTCCTCCGGCGACTGTGGGCTTTGTAGAGAGACGCTGGAGGTTTGTGTGTAGTGGAAATGGAAGCGGCAATGGTGGTTTGTGGGAACGAGGGAGAGATGGAAGACAATGGGGTATTTTTGCAGTGCGCCGACGGTGGTGTGTGGGAGGCGGTTCATCGGGGACGTGTGTGGGAGGCGGTTCGTCGGGGGTTGCTGTTTGCAGTGCATCGTGGCAACCGCCCAGTGGGTGGCGTGGGTGGTGGCGCGGAAGAACTAACCGTCCAAGACAAATGTTTTTTACTGGTGCACTGCTTAGTCTTGTCAAGCTGTACTGAGGATCTGCTAAATCCCACTTGCACGTCTCTGCGGTGGTGATGATGGCATTTTACTGTGGCACCAATTCGTATAGTCAAGCTATACTTATGGATCTGTGATGTTTTTTGTGTGGATATTTAAGTATTGTTTTTCTATTAAAGCCTTTATACACTAGTGTATGCCAAAACATTTTTTCAATGCCCTGGGAGTTGTTGCTCATAAATTGTACTTATTTTATTTTCATCTGTACCAACCTAAGTTAGGTCTTTATAGTTTTCGTATTCTCATATTTAGTGTACTTATGTTTTAGTACTGTGTAACTGAATTGTAATTTCAAACAGCGCACGGTTTTGAAATTTGATGTCAGAGTGGTGCGAGTGGATCCTGCTATTTTTAGTACTGATGTTGTATGTATGTTTGAACTGATTTTTTTATAACTTAGGTTGGCGGTGGGGGTTTGAGATTATTTTACGACTAGATCGTTCGTTGTGGTGTGGACAGATTATATATAGATAATAGATTTAGCAGAATTGACAAATAAATTCTATTTGAACTTTTTGAATTTTAGTAGTTGAACTTGTCAGATTTTATATAAATAGGAATTTTAGCATAATCGACAAACATTATATGTTTGAACTTTTAGTTTTTTAGTAGTTGAACTTGTCAGTTTTTATATAAATAAGAATTTTAGCATAGTTGTCAAACATTATATGTTTGAACTTTTTGAGCTTTAGTAGTTGAACTTGTTAGTTTTTATATAAATAAGAATTTTAGCATAATTGACAAACATTATATGTTTTGAACTTTTTTAGTTTTAGTAGTTGAACTTGAAAGTAATATTTAATTCTGTTTTTTAAATTATGTACATTTAACAGAAAGGCTATTAAGTTGTGTTCTTTTAAGAGGTTCATTGTTTTTGTATCATATTTTTTTCCTTTTTTCTTGTAGAGGTTAATTGACAAACATTTTTCTTGTGGTTTATATTTCTTTTGTCCCGCCATCTGGTTTGTATACCTGGGGTTATTTTTGGTGGGGTGTTTTGCTGACGATGTAGGCTATTGGGCCGTTTTCCGGCCCAGATAGCTCGTCCGCGCACCTGTGCAGTGCGTCGTGCGCGTGCGCTCTGGGTTTAGTCCCACCTCGCTAGTCGAGGGGGCTCCGGACCTGTTTATAAGTGCAGCCGACGCTCACCAGTCGAACTCCTCTGAACACTTACATGAGCGCTTATACACGACGCTCGCTCTCTCTCTTGACCTGTGGGCCCTGGTCGGCGGGTCCTGTGTTGTGCGGATTACTAGGGATTCGCCCACGGGCTCGAGTTCAAGTATCTAGCATTGTCAGGGCCTGCGCCTGACCTTGGGCGGTCAACTTTTTTGTTTGTTTGAATCTAGTACTTAACTCCTCCAGTAACTTGGACTGATACTTTTTGTTCTAGTTCTTGTCAGTTTTGTGTGAGCGTAATCTTTTTTTATTTGAGTTTTTTGCCTTCTTTTTTGTGTTTGTTTTTGTGATTATTCTCAAGTGTCTTCTAGTGTCATTTTCAGAACTATGATACTTGCGTGTAGAGTGAGTTGTACTGATAGTGCATTCATAGTAGCGCTTATGGACTGATGCTTCTTTGTACTTTTTATTTGTAGTAAGTATGCAATGTCCGATCAAGTGTACTGAGTTGTGCTGACATGGAACAACGTTGTGTGATTAGTTGCATCATAACTAGTACTTTAGAGCAACGACAACGTTCCATTCAGAAGCTACTTTTTCAATTTTGAAATGATGGATTAACAACATACGAAGCTACCAAACCAAACTTATATAATGAGATAAGCAAAACATTGTACTTGATGACATAACTAAACTTGTTCAAACATGACAAGCACGACATAATCATACTGGTTCAACCCAACAAGAGCAAACTTCTAATTTGAAACAACAAGATAAAAGGCAAGCACAAGTGGAAGTAAAATGAAGGCAGGCTCTGATGTATCTTCATCCCTAAAAGGGGCAATAGGGGTGGCTGTAGAAGTTGCTAGCCTCCCGCTCTTTCGCAAATTCCGAACCATCTGTGACGTAGTCGATCATGAACCATGACTTGTATGTGGCGTACGAATCCAGTCCTGCGTACTCGATGAGGTTGTCTGGCAGCTCGCTTGTCCCCCGCAGTTTGTAGTCTTCCTACGCGTTGATCTTGTTCTTCATGCCTTTGTAGAATGGGTGGATGGCGTTGGCTGCAACATCAGTCAAGGAGTCGTACTCTTTTCCGGTGTATGGAACTCTCCACTTGCGCTGAATGTCGATGAACTTTTTGGGGTTGATCTCCATACCGGACAACTTCAGCTTCTCTTTGTCGGTTTCAATGCTGAAACCGGAAAATGTGAACAACTTGTCATGCTGCAGCATGTCGGTCAGGCGCTTGGGCCTGCAACGGTAGAGACATTTTGAATATTAGCATTACTTTGATGTTTGAATTATCCATTTTTGTTTTGTTTTACAAGTGATGAATCCATGAAGTAGTTGTTTATGTAGGATAAACAATGGATGAATGTACTTCAAAAACTAGTAAAGAAAGTTCTGAAATTAAATTAAGTACATCATGTTATTATTCTTCTTGGATTGTACATAGTTTCAGTCAATGTTGTATGTTCTGCATTGGTACTAGTTTAGTCTACTTTTGTTGGAATAGGATAACACAGAACCAGTGCTTCACCAAGTCCTTAGTTTATTTTCTTACGAAAATAACATTACATCAAATTCAAAAAATACTTCACTACATCAAGTTCAGAAACATCTTTTTTAATACATCAAGTACATAGACTACTCTATTTTATCAACTTCATAAACTACACCAGTCGATCAACTTCAGAATTTAATATGCAGGGCAAATGAGTGAAGAAAATAAACTTCATAAACCATATATTGTAGCAATCTTCACAAAATGGTGTGTATCAACTTCATAAACTACAGTACTAATAAAACAGTCAAACCATATGCAGGGCAAATGAGTAGGATTGCTCACCATTTTGTGGCCGCGGCGATGTGGTAGACCAAGCAGAGTTCGTCGACGCACAACTGCAGGACTGCCGCCATCCGGGGAGGTTCATCTTCGTTGGTGTAGTGCACACCAACGCCGACGATCCTACGAAACCTACCACCAAGCTTCATCCACATCCTGGAGATCACCTCGTCGGTCTTGTCTGGTTCGCTGGTGAAGACGATCTCCAGTGTCTCCTTGTCATGGAGCTCAACCCCTTCGAGCGTTCTGGTGTAGTTGCGCTTCTCGCCGGGGACTTTAATGTCGACGAGGTTGCTCCTCTTGTCCGACGTCTCGGCATGATGACGCTTGGCGGACGGTTCCTCCGCCATGGCCTTCGTCCGGCGACTTTGGGCTTTGGAGAGAGATGCTGGAGGTTTGTGTGCAGTGGAAATGGAAGCGACAAGCTTTGTTTGTGGGAACGAGGGAGAGATGGAATACAATGGGGTATTTTTCAGTGCGCCGACGGTGGTGTGTGGGAGGCGGTTCGTCGGGGGCATGTGTGTAGTGGTCGTGGGTGTCGCCGTTTGCAGTGCTCGTGGCAACTTCCCAGTGGGTGGCGCGGGTGGCGGCGTCGAAGAACTAACCGTCCAATTTAAATGGTTTTTACTGTTGAACTGACTAGTCTTGTCAAGCTGTACTTATGACCTACAAAATCCCACTTGCGCGTCTCTGCGGTGGTGATGATGTCATTTTACTGTGGCACCAATTCGAATAGTCAAGCTGTACTTATCAGCTGCTTATCCCACTTGAACGTGTCAGCATCGGTGTTGATGGAGGTCTGAACTCCTCTACTGTCGTACTCGGACAGGTGATTGAAGTGTGATTGAACGTACCAATTACCAGCGAGACTATGTGTGGTGCTAATGTTTTTTTAAAACAATTTTCGTATTTTTTAAGGATTGTTTATATCAAGATAACTTGTGAGTATTTTTTACAGATAAATTAGATTTTCACCAGTACAGGATGTATTATATTTGCATTTTGCTTGAGGTAATTATTTTTATGTACTGATAGTCTTTCTGAATTGGGACTGGCAGGAGAAGGCATAGCTTTGTTTTTTCAAACTGATTTTTTTTCAGTCGCTCACTGGTGTGTTTGTTATTACTATGCCTTTTGTACTGCCGACAAAGAGTTATCAGTACTGATGTAATACAAGAGTTTAAATTTTTCATTGACATTTTTTTGCTGGGTTACTGGTTCACAGTAGCGTTTTGCGTCAGATATATCAAGATAAGTTTTTTCAATTTTATTTTTGACTGCATTCAAAAGGATTATCAAATGGTGTAAATAATAATGTCACTCCTTTAGCGGGCACAAATCAGAAATTATATCAGCACTGATGTGTACTCTGCCTTGTACTGACGAATGAGAGTTATCAGTACTGATGTGCTACAAGAGTTTAAAATTTTCCTTAACATATTTTTTCCCTGAGTTACTGGTTCACAATAGCGTTTTGCGTCGGATATATCCAGATAAGTTTTTTCAAACGTATTTCGTGACTGCATTCAAAATGATTATCAAATGGTTAACATAATAATGTCACTGCTTCAGCGGGCACAAATCAGAAACTAAAAAATAACTTTAGTGATGATAGAGAAATCGACGATAAAGCTAAATAAGTTTTGGTAACAACAGTGTTTTGTGAAATGCTTCCTCATTGTGTACTGATGCAACTGAGACTACAAGGTTATTTTTTAGTTGACGCAGCAGGAAAACCACTATGTATTGTTCAGTCTTGAGCTTCTCCTAACTGTCCCCGAATGTTGTGTCTTGCCGGCGCTCTTTCCAGGTTGAGCCTTGGCAACTTCATCATCAGTTTCAGTTTCTTCATCGTCTTCATTGTCTTCGTCTGATTGGCCGTCATTGTCATCAAACTCTTCTTCTTTGTCGTCTTCATTTGATTGCTTGGAACTCTTTACGTTGCCCTGTTCATGTTCAGCTCCACTGACCTCCTTGCCCACTTTGCACGTGCGGGCATTATGCCCGTCAGTTCCGCCACACTTGCGGCAAGTGTAGCTGTTACGTGTGTTGTCTCCATTGGTAGAAAGCTGGGTCGCTCCAATCTGCTTGTTCTTGTTGACAGTGGCGTCTGTGCGGAGTGGGCATGTGCGGTAGTTATGGTTGCTCACGATGTTGCAGAATCCGCATGCCCTTACCCCGAGGGGTTTGCCATCCGGGCCAAATTCCACGCGCTTGATGGGGCGTGGTGGCTTTTTGGCTGCTGCTTTAGCAGCTTTCGCTGCTTGCGTCTTACTCTTCCTCCCTTTTGTGTTTGAGAATATTGGGGGTTTAATCACCTTTTCCTGCTGCTGCTGGTAGGATGTGCTATTGTCATGTCGTTCGCCTACAGCACCATCGAGCTCATGATCTCGCATATGAGTTTGTCGTTGCTCTTGAGTGTGCACACGGGCAATCTTCGGTTGCTGCTGCTCATCTTCCTCGTTGTCAAACGGGTCAATAGCTCCCATATGGTTCATCTCGGATAACATTGTAGCAATATCCTGCTCAATGGCTTCATTGTCCGCGACACCTCCATTTTCAGCAGAATGCATGGCGTCGAGTTCTTGTTCAAGTCTGTCCATGACGACTCGCGTCCTTGCCATTTGCTCTTGGCTTCTCAAGATTTTTCTGTGCACCCTCATGTTCAGCGTCAGCAGTGAGCTTTCAATGCAGTATTGGGATGCCTTGTTTGACGCTACTGTCCTCAAGTCATTTCTGTCAAATGTTGGCTGGATGTTCGGGCGTTTGGTGTATCTCCTGAGTATGTATTTCTCTGGAACACTTTCAGCCTTAATTGTCTGCATCATGCACAGGACATGGACGCAGAAAAGACCTGTATTTTTTTGGAAGAGGTGCATGTTTTTTGTTATTTCCTTCGAACAAAAACTTTGCAAAAAAAGTAGTACAATATGTAACATCTTTTTTGTAGTCCTTACCTGTGTGGTCCCATAGCCTGCACTCGCACTCGTATGTTTCTCCCACGGGGTCTGCAACCACCTGGAACGCATGCTGAGCCCACACAGAGAGTTTTTGCGGGTGGTTGTAGCGCACTAGGTACTTTGTGGGCTCTTCCGTCTCTGTCGCCGTGAAGAGAGTGCTCAGCTTTAGCCTATCTCTGATCTCGCTGTACACAGCTCGTGTGTACAGCTTTGCCATCTGGGTGTCAAACCCATAGAAGGTCAGCGTGTTTTGTTCCTTCTGCAGATGCAAGAATGATGACCAAATTGTTAGTTTTCTCGCAGGAAAAACTTCTAATAATGTTTTTACTTTAGTAAGCATGTAATTATTTGTCTTACGACAAGTGATAGAGCTATACCCGGTTACCCATTGTCTCCTGGTTCTCTGTCTGCCTCCTGGTTTTGACGCAGGAGTTTACCTGGCTGACAAACCGGTGTAGGTTATGTCTCTCATTTACGTAGTTCTTCTTGAGCACATAGTTCATGCTCTCACTTCGCTGTGTCGATGTCATTTTGGCGCAGAAAATTTCTTTGAAGTAGGCTGATATCCATTTCTCACACTCATTCCACATGCCCACCATTGTTGCATCATCGTGGAGGTTGTACTTATCCATCAGTCTTTTCCAGGCATCCTCAAACTCAGTTGGCATGAGGGGCCAGTTGAGAATTGATGTGAATTCATCCTTAAAGTCGTCGTGCAGGAAATACAGGTACGCGAGGTGTTCCCTGTACTTCTTCATAATGTGCCAGCGGCATAGCTTATGTAATGTGTTCTTGAAAACATCTGCGATCGCCAAAGCCATTGCCGGGCACTGGTCTGGTAATGAGAAAATAGACTCGGAGTGGTCAGCAGATGGTTGTGCATATATACCAATAGAACTGACACAACATTTTTATTGTGTTACTTTCCTTTTCTTTTTTGGAAGGGGGGTGGTGGTTTGGGGTGGGTTTAGCGGGTGTACCTGTGAGGATGCATGTAGGAGCCTTCCTTCTCATGCACCTTAAAAATGTCTCAAACAGCCACTTGAATGAATCTGCATCCTCATCTCTTATCAGGGCAAAACCAAAGAATGCAGTCTGTAAGTGGTTGTTAGTTCCGACAAACACGCCAAGTGGCATATGGTACTTGTTGGTCTTATATGTTGTTTGAAATGCTACGCAGTCCCCGAAGTCCTGATACGCCCCTCGGCAGCTTGCGTTCACTCAGAATATGTTCTTAACTCTATCGGACTCATCGAGCTGCATGTCACAGAAGAATTCTTTGTTTATAGCTTTCATCTCCCTAAGGAAGTTGACAATCTTTAGGACATCGTCCACATCATCCATGCTTGAATTCTTTGCTTTCCTGCATATAAAAAGATCATTCAAAAATGCATGTTGAACTGGCGTCAGGTCATGCGTTGCATGATATGTTTGTACTGACAGAGGAAAAAAATATGTAGGCGGTTTATGGGAGGAGAACAATATTGTACTTACAGGTTAATCAGGTCTTTGGCGTTCATTTCGAGGAAGTAGCTACCAGGGTCATCACCGCCCAGAATGCTCATGATTTGCGCGTGTTGAATGCCTTTGAACTGCAGGTACTTGACGTACTCCAAGATTGTTTTGTCAAAGTTTTTGTGGGAGTGCAAGAAGACAAGCATTTCTGCGGTGAGCTGTAGCCTGTGGTTGTGTTCCAAGACTATCTCTTTTACGACAAATGTTCCATCCTTTTCCTTCTTCAGCCTCATTTTAGCCCTGCAGTTAGTTCTGGCTGTCGTCTTGTTACGCTGTCTATTTGCTTCAGACACCTTTGATTCATAAACTCCATGGCACGTGCAATAAAGGTAGGCTCTTGTCTTAAACTTGGGGCCTTCCTTGACAGCAAAACCAGCGTGCTTCGCATATACGTTGTAGAAGTTCTTACTTTCTTCGAACGTTTCAAACCTCATCTCTAGCCTTGGCAGAACATAAGCTTCAATGTTAGGTGGCTGCACACAACAGTGATCAAACAAAAATGTTAGATGGGGTGGTCATAGCACCATGGTATGGACTGTGCTTTGTAATTTTTTTCTTGTATGGATACTTACATGTGTATAGCTCTGTGCTGCCTCTGGTGTTTGTTGTTCTCCCTGGTTTATGGGGGCCGGTGGTGTCACCCTTGGCACATGCAGCAATGCATCTCTTGGAGGGAGCAACGATGACGAAGATCTCCGTCTCTCGTTGTACGACTGTTTCTACTCAGATTCATTGTGATGTTGGTCCTGTCTATATGACTCATATCTTGTACTTTTGAACCTGCTAGAGTGGCCATTTTTTTTGTCTTTTTGCCCTGGTCTTCCCGTCGCAACTGCTTTTGCAGCACGGATGATTGATGTTGACGGAGCGACTGGTGGAAGCCTTCTTGCAACCCATCCACGGCTTCCTGTCCTTGCCTTTTTGCATTCGCTGGGGAAGGAAAACGTTTGTTGTTGGTGATATTGTTGGCCTAGTTGCAACCCAGCAGCGGCAAAGTTTGCATTCCCAGACATTGCTATTTGCTGTATAGAAGGACCTGTCCGTGCTTCTGATGATTGCGGTGTATCTTCAAATCTGCCTGTACTATTGAAATATCCAGTCGGTATTTCTGGCGTTACCCAATCAGGTGGTGCCCCATATCTGTTTTGCTCATCAAATGCTTGCTGCGTGCGCCGCCTTGCATGCTTCTGCAAACAACATTCAAATTTTTTTGTGATTAATATGGTTTCGTTTTCAGTCGAACTGATGAACATTCATGTTCAAAACATGGATGTACTGATGCTTGTTTTTTAGCACTGTTTTTGTAAACTGGACATTAAACTCATGCATGACTTCTCCTTTGTACTTCTGTAACTCATGCAACTACACTAGAAGTACTCCTAGTTTATGTATCATTGAACTTACTGTGTAACTATGGCACTCTCTTGTCACTATCTACCTGGACTGACGTTGATGTTTAATTTTTTTATAACTTGTACTGAAGATAGAATATTAGATGCACTGACAGTAAGCTCGACATCCTAATCGTGCATCAATGCATATACATTACAAGTACTGCTAGCTTAGGTATCACTGAACTTATTTGTGTAGCAGTTTTTTTTGGTAACAGTTTTGTTACTCGTTCGAACTGACGCAATTACATGACTTGTACTCTTAGGAATAACAACATACAAATCTCAGCGGTAGCTGAACCTTGTCACTATACCTGGACTGACGCATATGTTTAATTTTTTATTTTAACTCGAACTGACGCAATGCATATTAGATGCACTGACAGTAAGCTCGACATCCTAATCGTGCATAAAATGTCAGGGGTGTCAATGAACTGATGCTAGCATTTGCAATGTACTGATGCAACACACAATTTTGTACTCATGACCCTAATAGTGTAACATGTAGGCAGAGCATAGCAGCACAGATAAACTGATGAACTAATAAATTGACAGAAACGTGGTACATATCTTCATTCAAACCCAGATCTCAAAAACTTGTGTTGCTAGTAATTTGTGTGGGAAGGATTCATCACCTGCATCTTGTTGGATGTGACTCCATCTTCGTTTCGTTGGCGGCGTATTGGCAATTGGAAGGCGGAGCCAATGTTGTTGGGGAGACGACCGTGCTTGTGGTGGAGCTCTGTCGACGAGGTCCGTCGAGGGGTGGAGGCTGGAGGCGTGGATCATGGCCCAGGCGAATCTCCGACGCCCGGCGGCGGGTAGGCGCGCGGGGAAGCTCCTGCACCAGGCGGAGGGATGCGTGCGGGGAGGCTCCGGCGCCCGGAGGCGGGGAAGCGCGCGGGGAGGCTCCGCCGCCCGACGGCGGGGAGGTGCACGGGGATGCTCCGTCGCTGGACGAGGCGACTGATGGTGGGGGCGGTCGGGTCGGCGGCATTGCTAGATGGCGGTGCGTCGGGGGGAGTGGTGGCTGTGGATCGGGGGCCGGTGGTGCAAACTCGCTGTCGGTCGGTCACGGCGCCGTGGGCTCCCTCGCTCCGGCTACCGCCGTCGCTCGCTCACCTGCGACGGCTGCCTCCGGTGGTAGGAAGCGGGTCGAATTGGGGCTGGGTCAGTCGTGGACGCGTCACTGCTTATAGGGGGCGAGGGTAACAGAATAATATTCTGTTACGGGTAGCAGAATAGTCCAGCCCTATATATATATATATATATATATATATATATATATATATATATATATATATATATGGCTTCTACACAGCATCTCCATCATCATTATCAGTACATCCTACGCAGGTGAGTTAGGATGCACTTGATCCCAGGAAGGTATCTACTATCCTTCAAACCAGATGAGTGCTTCAAACTAACAACAGTACATAATATCCAACAAAAGAGGATCGTGTTATAGCAACAGAATAAATGGCTCAGTCTAGATATCAGCACGAATCAAGTTGTGCATATTTGTTGTTGGCATGAACCACATCGCCGCATGTAGGGTTTGCAAAAGCCATCCATCGCATGGAAGCTTGATGCCTTTCACACACTGAAGATTATCTGGCAACAAGCTGTGTCGACGAATCTCTAGATATGGTGATTCATGAAACCCATGGTATGATGTGTAAACACAGTCCGCCCTCGCGAATGGTAGTTGCATAGCACGGTAATCATCGCCGGTGATATGATCGATGATTGGTAGGATGATCGGATAATTGAGCCCGAGGAACAAGGGTGGTTGCCGAGGCTGTAAACCCGCCTCCAGTTGAATATGCCTGGCCCAACGGAGCTGGGATCTTTCTTGAACACGAAGCAGCCATAGCCATCAATGTCACGAACGCCCCATGCATTGTACTGCATGTGGTTTGATGTACTGGTTTGGTCAATTTGGTACGTGCGAATGAGCATCAAATGACCGCCGTCAGCTGAACGAGCGATAAACCACCACCCATCGGCTGGTACGATTCCAGGTCCTGGAATCATGAAGACCAGCGCATTTGCGTCTGCTGCAACAATTCAAATTGGAGACCAAAAGGACAAAAATAAACAATCATGTTCAGAGTATGTGTGGAATTAAGATTATTATAACAGTGACACATATCATAGACAGAGAATTGCAATGCCGTGGTCATAATCATACCCCAAGTTAAAAAAATAAGCCAATGGCTTTCATATTCTAGCAATATGTCATGGTTCAAACATCATGTAACAATGAGAGGAAAACAGCTATGACAGCACCTACTCAT
>NC_057801.1:664067260-664098516 GCF_018294505.1 Triticum aestivum
ATTGCTCTTATTTGGTGTGTGTCCTATTTATATGTTGAATTTGCTACTCCCTCTATTCACAAATGTAGTTTTGGCAGGCTATTTGTGAACAGTTGGAGTACATCACTATATTTTCAGTATTCGTAGTCTATGCATATCAATATATAAGGAACATATTTGAGTTCTCAAATTCATTTTGATGCATTTGATCAGCACAACTTTCACAACTTTAACCTAGTTTTATTCTTGACTTTAATATATTTGTAAGATTTCTATTCCATTTATGTTTTCAAGTGCGTCAATGCGGATGCTATAATTTGTAATAACTTTTAGTTGCTTACATCATTACATCTGAAACCTTTTCTTTTTTTTGGACGTGCTCTAAAGCTTTTTCCTAGTAGTACATAAACTTCCTCTATGTATATTGAGGGAAAAATGTTCTTCAAAGTGAATTGAGTGCACATGAGACAAAACACTCACTACTGTTCTTTGTTGACCCGAGTAAACTATGCCCCATTCAAGGGACTTTGATACAACTCATATTTCTTCCATGTCCTCATGCTTCGATAGTAGATCATCATCTTTTCTGTTCGACCCCAAATAAGCCTTTATAAGGCATATCCTGTAGCATCACCTTTTCCTGCTACTATATGCACTATTTTATAAATTTCTCATATAAATGAACCATCTATTTAATCATACAACTCTATTGTGTCAATAACCTACTTAACTTCTACGGGGCTAGATAAGATGTACAAACTACTATATGCTTTTCTTACTGTCAACATGATGAAGTGAAGCCTTTTGACAACTATATGCCATCAATTTAGATAAATTATAGTTTTATCTATAGAGTGGCAGTTATAAATTTGTAGGGGAACATCCACAATGTGGCCAAAATGAGAAGATAAAATGACCATGCCTCATTCCTTCCTGATAAACATGACCATTAAGTTGGTTATGTGTATGCATGTATCCCCTGGTCAGCACAATTTTCAACTATGTGGAATGTATTTCATACTTAAAGAGTACTTTACTTACAACCCAAAATAAGTGTTTGAAATTATAGTTTGTCATTCCTGGAATATTTTCAAGTTGCTTGATTTTTTCATTCTAAATTTTATTTTTTGAATCAAAATTTAAAGAAACCAATAAGTAGTATGAGACACAAATAGTGTCTTTAGAATAAATACTGCTTTTGAATGGATATATTTATGCGTAAAGTAGCACATTCCAATAAGTCTTCTTTACACATGTTATAAGTCTCTATAAACAAAACACATTATACATCTGCACTTTACATGACATATGTTTTTCACCCATTAGAATATATTAATTTATCTTGCAAGAATCGTAGAGCATCATGCTGGTTGTCATTGTTGCTCCTAGCAGTAATATAGAAAAATAAACATCAATATTTGTTTTGCGAATGAGCTAGAAATTAATACCTTGATATGTTTTAAAGTAAAAAATGTTTTAGGTAGTTGGGTGCCAAACTTCCCTTTTACAACCATAATTGTAACAAATATTTAGGTTGATTGCATTGGTGTAATTAGTTTTATTAGATCAATTTACTGTGAAATACATTCACGGTGTAACTTTTCCATAGTTTATTGTTTGTATATATGTTCACATAAAAGTAGTGATCAATGTTAAATATTAGAAAACATAAATAGTTAGAAACTTTAAATATTGATGGAAAACATAGAGTGCAATTTTTGAACTATTACCAATTCCTATCATTTTGAACCTATTCAGTTGTTGATCATGTTTTTTTTCTATGGCGGCGAAGGAGAATCTTACGGACTACATATCATGTAATGATTCATAATCGTCTTGTAGTACTGATGGTGCTCCATAGTTAGCTATGGTACGTGCGACATCCAGAGGAGGGTGCAAAAACACGTGTTTTTGTCTCCTTCCTCTAGCACGTAGCTTGACGAACTTGTACCTGATGTGTGTACTTAGTTGAGCAACTGATAAATACTTCAGTTAGTTCTATAATGTTTTGAGGGAAATGCATATTCATGCAGCCCGCTGCTACGGTAGTTATGGATACCAAATGATTACATACCTCAACATGAATGCCTGCTTTAGATCTATATGCATGTATGACAGAGCTAATGGACTTGATATAGACGACACCTTTTTCTTGAGATAAAATGTATCTAGCACCTGTGAGTGATGCGCCAAGACAATGAAAAATTGGTATTTCTCTTTGACTGAATGCCGAGATTCCTTTGTGTTTTTTAAAATAACCGAGCATCCTAATTTACAAAAAAATCATTTTTATATGGTTGTGAAAATAGCATTGACATTACGGTATTTCTTAAAGGAAACATTCATATATACACTTTACCAGGATGACCAATGGAAGGAATAACCTCGCATTACAACTATCCAAACCTGCAAGGCAAACTCCAATCAGAAACTATTCAAAGATTGTCACACAAAAATATACTGCATACGTGTTCCTTGGCGAACCCTTTAGTAGTATCTTTTTATCTATTAATATGCTTATCCAAACATATGAAATGATACCAGCTACGGAATCTAGAGGAAACACCTAAAATTTTCTAGCTTTAAATATAATATGATTCTTCCTCAAATTTGATGGAATATTGGCTAAACAGTAATATGTTCTTACAGAAAACACAGTGCCAGTATTAGATTTTTGGTCGTAGCTTGCAAACCATAAATCAGAATCGAACAAAACTGGTGTCACTAGAAATCTTACCACTAATCCCACAACTTTTACCATTGCCTTAATTTCAGATTACACACTGTTTGATTGCAGTTTTACAATTAAATTATAGTCACCTATCTACTTTCGAAATAATGGCAACTATGGTTTACCTGGGCAACATCGAATATTCTTCCATAGCAAGCTCACGATTTCTCTTTCCTCCCTTGTCTTTTTCTCTGGTTTCATTGGCTGTTGCCTTGATCTCTTCCTATTGACTGTACTACCCTCTCTTCCGATTAAGTTCTTCAAGAAGAAATTTGTGCTGCTTGTTGCCATGGGCTGCACCTGGTTGTAGCCTTCCATCCACTTTAGATCTCTTTCTTTCTCTGATTGGTAGCTAGATCACATGAAACCCACACAGCGGCAACAAGGAGAACATATATACATGCAACAGCAGGTCACCTACGGCTGCAGTGGCAGCACCATCTTGCGAGCGCAATATATCATCACGACCGTAGAACTTCATGGCGATGGCTAGCAACAGAACAACGGCCAGCAGCAGCTTATTGCGGCGAGGCGTGGCGCATGCAGGCCTTTAACGGCTGACAATATCATCGTGTGTGACCACGAAGGCATTGAAGCTTCTCGTCTTGGTTTTTCTAGATGTTATCCTCTAGGCCTTGCTTCATGATGATTAATTATGTTCTGACGTACATGAGCATTAATTATTTGTATGTATAATGGGAAGAGTCGTTGGTGACAAAGAGACTTCCTTTAATGGAAGCATTATCTACATGTATATATGGGAAGACGTAGGTGACATGGACACTTCCATTAATCTAAGACGTTAAGTATAATTTGGCTCGCTAATGTCCAAACTTTTAGGATCTTGTACGTGACATGGAGGTCTCCTTTTTATTAATATGAACCATTATAATTCAGTCTCTTACTGTAAAAATCTGTCCCTTAGGGATATGGCAGGTTAGTTTATCAGGGATAGATCTTGTTATGAGACCCGTATTGTTTATTTAGGTCTAGTAGATGGTAAAAGTAGGCACTATAAATCAGTCCCACGTGATGGATAGACGGTCTATAATGTTTTTTTCAATTTTCATGGGAATTCCAAATATATGGATTAATCTGGACCATAATAACTCGGCCCCACCAGATGAGCGGTTCCTAATTACTGATTAACGTGGTAATTTCTTGGGAGTCTTTAATTAGTATAGGTATAGATAGATGTCATGGTTCAAACATCATGTAACAATGAGAGGAAAACAGCTATGACATCGCCTACTCATATTCTACCATAGCACTTACTACTACTATTCTCATATCAACTCTAAGCAATAACATGCGTTGTTATAAAAATCTTGTAAACGAGAGTAACATATAGCAATCATGATATTATGCTCATAATATGTATTCTAAGAATCATTAGATGCCAATTGTTCTCATATCAACTCTAACAATAACATGTGTGGTCATAAAAATCTAGGAAATGAGAGGAACATATAGCAATGATGTGGTTATAGACATGCTATATATTCTAAATTTGTAACAAATGAACAGGCAGTCGTATTCATAAGGTAAAGATGAGATGAGATAGAACAATTACACGATGATAGATTCCACCAGTATAGGCAGCCAATCTGTGCGTCGACCGCGTAAACGATGCCATCGTGCACTATAGCATCAGACAGAAATGTTGCCTCAACAAGATTGATGATGAGCCATAACCATGTATGGCGACCGGATTCCAGATAGACTAATCCCATGTTGAACAAGGTAATGAGCTTGTAATCCATGTGGTCTTCTGATGGTGTGGGCACTTCACAGATTACAACTTTATGCAAACAGAGGCGAGCCAAAAGCTTGACGCATCTCGTGCCTAGTAGGCAGGAGTGTCCGGCGGGCCACGAGGCTCGATGGCGGCGGTATCCAAGGATGGAAGGGTGATCTCTCGCTAGGTGTAGATATCCACGAGACGCCACAGACTACCGGAGTGGTGGATGAGGACGATCCAGTTGGCCTTCATGCCCGCCCAGTAGTGGCCGCGCATGAAGGATAGGTGGACGGGTAGTGGTAGCATGTCGAGGGGCACCACGGCAACCTCCGTAGGATCGTCAAGTCGGTGTCTGGGCCACCTGCGAGGATCGGGCATTAGCAAGCAGGGTGTCTTGAAAAGAGCCGGTCGGTTGCAGACTTGTAGACGGTACAAAGACACCGAGCATGCGGCCAGACGGAAGGTGCTGAGTAGTTCCATACGACTACAGATCTGCTCCAAGAGAACATCGGGGAGGGAATTCCAATCACGGCTCTGCATGTCAGTCGGTTCTGCCATTGGGGTTTTCGGTGCCTGCGAGCCAATGGGGAAGTGGATTCGGGCGGGCGAGCGAAGAAGCTTCTCCTCGTGTGGCCGAGCAGTGAGCGGGGGGATATGGTACGCGCGAGCTACCAAGGAAGATGGCGTGGGCGGGCGAGCAGTGAGCGGGGGTAAATGGTGTGCGGCCGACGATGGGGAAGAGAGGAGGAAGAAGAAGAGAGGAGGAAGAAGAGTGGAAGACGGGGAAGAAAGTGCATTAAATCTCAATTCTACTAGTACTACTACCAGGATATACCGTCCTTCGGAGTGTAAATAGTTACACCGATGCCATGTGGGTCTACCACAAGAGGGCCCATATGTCAGTTAATGGAGGACAGAGGTGCGTATGCGTATTTACGGAAGCGTGCTCTACTGGCAAAATGATGGCAGTACTGGGTAAGGCTGATTTAGTAACACCAACACGCTGGTTCAGCTTATTAATTACGTGTCCCATCTGCTGCAGCATGTATTGTCACTTCACTGCGAAGACTAGTTGAATAGTTCTCTCTGACCGAGATGGGGAATAATGGATCGCGAGGACTTCCTTTCTACAGTATCCCTATGCCTCTACGCTCACTTCACTCATTTTTCTCCGTACCTAGTCACTTGTTGAAATCTGTAGAAAGACAAATACTCCGTATTTGGGAACAGAGGTAGGCTTTTACTCCGTATTTGGGAACAGAGGGAGTATCACCATATGGAGGGAACATAGGAAGCTTGAAATATGAACATGTCAATGGGAGGGAGTACGCCCCATGCATGCATGCATGCATGCAACATGCAACACTCACACATACACATGGACGAACGCAACACTCACGCACCCATGTGGCACACAGCACACGATGCAACACACACGCTCACGCTCAAGTGCTCAAGCTACTCCCTATGTCCATGAAAGACTGTACATTTAGAGATTTACACATCGACCAGGGCATAATTAACGCCCAAAAGTATCAGAGTTATGTGTGCATGCGACCATTGAGAGAAGAAGATTAAATGAAGGCTAAATGCATTAGAAGTGTAGATGTACATCATGTACTACACTCTTTGTTTTAGGCTGGCCATAGTGGGGGTAACATAACTAGTATCATGTACTTGGGACTCGCAAACATGCTTATGTGGCAAACAATAAAAGAAGAGAGAGAGAGGGTAGTAGTAACATAGGTAGATACCATAAAACAATAAGTGTTATGCTACAACCAAATTGAGCCTTATAAAATGGAAAAAGTAAAATTTTGAGATAAGCCCTATAAACCGGAAAGGAGGGAGTATGTGTCATGCATGGCAATAAATGAGACCATCTATGATACTACTTTATGATACTATGCACTATAGATGTAGTATCATACACTAGTATCATATATTCATATGCCTGATACTAGTATATGTTACTCTCCACTATGACCAGCCTTATAGCCGATGTACACTCTTTGTTGGAAGACCGAGGGAGTACACATGCATGCACTCACATACACAGCCAGGGCGGTTCGCGTGCAAGGGTTGGACTCATGTCGCGCCTGCGTAAAGTTTTGTTTAACTGATTTCTTTGCTCTACCAACTGATAGGTGGGACCTAGAAACCAGGTGACAATTTAACTAGTCAACAAAGTGCCACGTCGACTATGTGGCCGGTCAGTAGGGTGCAATACGGTGCTCTACGATGAGCTAGTGATCGTATAATCACCGCAAAACTATATATAGTGACCGTAAAGAGCGTATTGTTACATACGTTGACCGCCAGTGTATTTTCTCGTTTCAAATTAAGCCATATTAATCGGAAAGGACGCAGTATGGACTACTACTAGTACTAGTACTGCTTTGATGTGTCCCGTCAACTCGCCGAACGAGGAGAAGCTTGCTTACTACGCCTCTCCCTCGCCCACGCGCGCGGTGGTTCATAGGACGAGGAGAGGGTTTTGACTACAACACCCTATCCCTCTCCCTCGCCCTCGCCCTCGCGGTGGACGTGCAGTAGTTCAATCGGTGTAAGATTGCCAGAAGCATATTGTACTGTAGTATCATCATTGTTGGACCTTCCGAAGAGGCGAAGAGCCAAGTGCAAGGTTCAGACGAGTACGAACTGTTGAACCTCCCGAAGAGGCAAAGAGCCAAGCGCAAGGTTTTATAGGAGTTGTTGTCCTAGTAGGAGTGTACTACAACTATAGAGAATGATGCTATTGTATGATGCCACCACGTCACGTATATCCAAAGTTGTGCCACCTTTTTTTTTCTCAAAGAGCGTGTTGGAGCCCGTGCAACAACCACACAAGTTGCACGTACACATAACACATTTACTAGTAATAAATTCTATAGGACAAATGCCACTATGCCACACAAGTTTATCTCCAATTCATGTGATAAATTTGTGCACGACTAGTCCACATATATTCACAGCGCTACCGTTCACAATTACCGTACTCCGCTTACACATTATAGATGGGCTACATGTCCTCCTCTAGGTTCCAGTCCCAGGTGTTCTTCATGGATGGCATGATCCATAGCGGTGGGCAACGGGAATCATTGTCGCAGCTTTCTAGTCTGGTTCCACACGATGGAGACTCATCCAAGCTGAAGCGGCATAAATCAGGGATAGCGTGTCCCAACATGTCGTTCATCCGGTGGTGCGCAATGAAGACACAACCATGCTTCATGAATGGCAGACCTTTCGTGTCGTGCACGGAAGGTGGCATCTGCTTCACAATGGGGTAGCTGTCCCCGATTAAAAGCGAGTACTCTCCAAGAGTGTTCCTCGGCACCCACGTAGCATCACGGGGGTCGAACTCGGCGCCGTTCATATGGTACACGCAGCATCCCAGATCTGGACACATGGTGACGTACATAGTCAAGGTCCATGCATAATAATGTTGTGCTCAAATATGGTGGTCAGTAATACTGTGCAGCAAATAGTACTACTCCGATATAGAGGAAGTAAAATAACCGGCTTATTATATATAGCCACACTCTTGGCTACATGGATGAGATAGTAAGACACGGAAAAACAAAAATGGTGGCAGCTAGTGGGTTCAAGTCTTCAAGGGCCTAGCTATTTATACACGTTCTCCAAGGTAAAAAGTACTCCTACTAGCACTACTAAGTATACTACTAGTACAACAATGAAAGAGAAGGCGAGAGGGTTAAAAAATGGAATACCTGGGTAGATGGTGACGGTCCGATCGTGGTAGATTGTGTGACCATGTTGCACATAAGTGGTACCATGGGTAACAACTGCTAAGATAGTTGATCCCAATATGCCAAAGTCAGCTACAAGGTTCCAGGTTAGACCGAATCGCGGATGCAAATGCACATCCAGGATCAGTGATCTTATTTTGATCGGGGGATGACTGGTCCCTGCAAAATAATGGAGTACCGTTAGGGATGCAAAATGATGGTTTGTGCATTCTGTTTGTAATCTCCCGTACCGTAGGATGGCAACCAGATGAAACAAGTCCCATGGCTTGTCACTGCGAAGATGTGGCCTAGATGGCGCACGGCATCTTCGAACATGTAGGGGTACAAATCTGCCGCCGCCAGCATGCGCCAGCCTCTGCCGTTACTTCCTCTTGCATTGATGGCAATCCTTATGTCGAACACCACGATGAGATAGTAATCGTCGTAACCGTGTTGCTTTGTCGGTGGGTCCACAATTGCTATCTTCTTCAATCTCATGTAGGCATCATCATATGTATTCAAGCCCAGCCAGTCCAGAAGGCCGATCCCAATGGTGGAGAAGGGGTCTACCGGAACGGCCGCACTGCTGTGGATGTTGTGCAAAATGATGGTGCTATCCGGCCGGAGGTATGCAAGCCAGTCTTCGTTGGCACCGACCCAGACCTATATATAAGACGGTGGGCAGAAGAGAAATTATGGGATGGAAATGGAATAACTAAGTACTACATGATCAAACTCCATTACTGACCTGCTCATCGGACAAAACCCGACTACCTCTCAACGTCGCTAACTCTAATGGAGTCAACGTGCAACCATGGCCAGGGAGCGGTGGACTGTTTGAAGGATTGTCCCATAGAAGAACCTTCTCCTAGAGGACGCATGGAAGACCAACAAGCATGGCCTTTTCCCAAGCCTGTTAAAGCAGCATCTTGAAAAAGTTTGTGCAGGAAGCACCGAGTCTTGCGGCGGTGAGGACGTTGGAGCGACGTGCGATTTCTCCCAGAGGATCGTCGTCCAAGGTCTCCCAGCCCCGACGAGGAGGAGAACCTCCTGGCAAATCCATGGGACCTGCGACGAACTGCCTTCTCTTCAGGGGGAGGGGAACTGGCAAGGAGGAGATAAGAGCGTAGTAACCACAGTGCCTCGTTCCTTCCAACTATAGATCGTTCCACATCGAAGGGGCGAGGCTTTATTTACTAGTACTAGTACTACCATTATGGAATGTTATGGGATTGCATTATACTGTAAACAATAGCACTAGTAAGAAATTTTTGGCACTAGGTATTAGTTTTTGGCGTGGATTAAGAAATTTTGGGTATGTTTTTGCCATTTTTTGTACACGCCAACTAGTGTCAAAAAACGTCTTACATTATGTGATGGAGGAGTACGTACTCGTACTGTAGCAGTACTAGTACTAATTTTCTCAACTAGTAGTGCGATGTACTGTACTTCTTGTCTAGTTCTAGTATAGTGCACCAGTTTTGAACTCTTGAATCTCAGGGCCAAGGAGCTATAGTTGGAAGAGGAGGGTACTACTGTTCTCTAGAACCATCACTGTACTATCAATGCAGGGAAAGTACACCTGCATAGTGGCCTAGTGGGTACTCTCGGTGCTCTATTCAGCCGCTCCTCTCACGTAGCTGGCCTACTCAGCCACTCCTCTCACACACACACTAGCAACCTGTTTATCAGTGACGGTTACTGCGGGGGCAGAACATTTGAGTTATTTGATACAGCGAGACTAGGCTTTTCGCTTCCATTTGTGGAGGTGTAATGGATCTCATCGAACTTTGTTAGTTGTTCCTTCTTTATGAAGAGATGAAGCAAAGCTTTTGCCTCTGTTTCAAAAAACACGTCAATAGGAATTTCTTTTGTAGTAGAGCCGATAATGGAGTGAAGTCCATGCGTGCAACGCCACAAGCTATAGTAGAGCACTTTACGTGCAGAGCCATATTGCACAGTTCCCAATGCCCCGTCAGGCTTTTCCGGCTCCTCGGGCTTAATTGGGAGGCGCTAGTTTAAATATGCTACTAGCTGATGAGGAAGCTGCAAGCAAGGTGCGGCTAGGGCGAGCACATGAGCCACGAGATGCTGGGAAGGAAAACCCGTTCACGTGGGTAGGCTATCCAGTGCACCCAGATTGTGGGGCCGCACGTCCGTTTCACTTCAAAACTCAAACTACCCGTGTAAAATATTGGCTCGCAGCAAAGTGTAGTAGTACTATTTAAAAAAAGGCCGCCGTGCGTTCGGCCGGGATCGAACCCACAAAATGAGAGGTATACACTTCCACGACCACTAGTAGTACTCGTTGGAGTACAGCGCAACCTAGAATCGCTTTTTGTCGCTAGTAGTACATACATTGTTCCTTACAAGAAACCCCTATAATGCAAGAAACCACTAAAATGCCAAGAAACTACTTCCACTTGCATACGTGGTAGACTTAAGATAAGACTACCTTATCAACCATTGTACATGCTCTTACCAACAAAAATCCTCGAGTGACCTCCTACCTCCGGCCCGTCCACTTAGTCATCCTCGTCCATGGGACGCAGCTACCGCTGTCGGCAGAAGGCAAGGTCAAAACTGCCGGCGGTGCGGAGCCCATGTTGCGGCAGCCCAGATGCCAGCTCCGTCCGGCGCTCGCGGCCACTAGCTAGCCAAGATAGCTCCGTCCAGCTGCTTGTCTGCAAGGTTTGCTAGCTAGATTGGCATGGCAGCACGGTGGCTTGCTCGCGCGTGCCGCGCTAAGGCCAGCCATCTGGCTCGAGCGAAGGCCAGTGCGGTGGCTTGCTCGCTCGTGAGTCACGCTCGAGCCAGCCTGCCAACCCATGCGGAGGCCAGTGCGGCGTCCGGCCCGCCCAGCGGAGCGGCGGCCAACTCGCTCATCACCGGCGCCACCGACGAACACGCATCAGTACTGTTTGAAGTAATGTTCAGGAAAAATAATGATTTGAGGGGTAATAACAGGATAGAAGGTCAGATGTGGGTCCCTCGTGTCAACGGTCAAACAAAATGTGTTGGTTTAAGCTGCCTCGTCAGCACGGACGTGTGGGCCAACCCTGTCATAAATGGGTTTAAACGAACCTAATTGGTAGGAGTACTAGGTAGTAGTTTTTGGCGTGGATTAAGAAATTTTGGGTATGTTTTTGCTATTTTTTGTATAATAGATTCTTCCTAGGGCTGGTTGAAAGTGGTAGTTTTTTGTTAAATACTCTACATATTGTAAGTAGGAGTGAAAGTTAAGCTTTGGAAGCCAATAAGCAAGGCTAGTTACATAGCGCATATGTGTACATGATTGAAAGTAAATATCAACCATGAGTGACTAATATCTTGATGGAAAACTCGAAACTATGGAATACTAGGAAAAAATGCATGGTTGGAAATACTAGCAATGTTCATGTCCGTTGCAACGAATCATAATTAGAATAGTACTTATTCACAAACTTGGTAGAAAACACTCTAATTTTGATATACATATGTCACTAGAGATATATTATGTTTCAATTAGAATATATTCCTTGGGCTGTTTTGGTGAGGTCAGGGAGGGATGTGGTTGGTTTTAAGATACTAATTATGGGTTTTTCTGCAAATTGGTAGACAAGTGGGATGTTGGTGAGAAAAGGCAACAGTTTACCTCACAATCGTTAGATGTAGATCTAATGGTCAGAAACGACGGATGGCAGACACACCAGCATCACCAACTTAGTCTTGTTTAGGAGTACTAGCAAGATCCGTGCATCGCACGGAACATCAAGATGCATTTTTTTATAAAACACTTGTTGTGATTGACCCTTGCAGGAGTAATCCCATGTGTAAAACTAATGATATCTCGAGAAATATGAGATAAGGTGAAGAGGAGTGGGGTGTGGTGGTGGTTGGTGGGGGACTGAGCAGAGGCATGGGGATTGATGAAGCCGGTAGCGGCCACTAGGCCAGTTTGTTCCAGAGGCTTCCTTTCTTAATTGCTCAACAATTAGGTTTGTTGGAGATAAGGATGAACGAGGGAAGGCCTTGTCTGCAAATGTGGAGAGGGGTGCAGGTATCTTTTAGTTTAATTTCCATCCGTCAGATATAGATCGGACGGTCTATATTGCAAGATGGCACACGTACCATCATCACCAACTCGGTTTTTTATAAGAGAAGAAATATAAGTATGGAGATACAAACCTATTATCAATACTTGCTTCCGTAAACTAGCTTCTACATTCTATTCAATGCCTCGACATGTGGGACTTTAGCACAATGACTTCTCGATTGTGTAAAACAAAGATTTTCCCGTCGCCGACAAGGAGGGGGTGACGGCGGTGCGCTTTTTGGCTTGGTCTAGTCCTAGTAGCCATACTAGGTGGTCTAACCACGTGTATATTTATTCTTTTTCACGTATTGTGTTCGCCATACTGCCATGACTGTTGATGAATAGACGGTAAGTTATTCACGTGGAAACCCTTGTTGAGCGTGTTTGCGAGCGAGAGAGAGACAGTGTGCGTGTGTGATATGTTAGAGACTGAGGCAATGATAACAGATTCTTTGTGTCTATGTGTGTGGAGTATAGGGAAAGACATGTACATGGGGCTTTGTGTTGTGTAACGTGGAGACACATATACATAATTAGAGAGTGAGTGTGTGAGATACACATGCGGACATGGGGAGAGATGAGGATCCAGATAAATGGGTGTTTGTGCGTGTCCGTGTGTGTTTGTGCATGCGTTTGTGTGTGAGAGGGAGAGAGTGTATGTGGAGTAGAGAGACCACTGATGATGTAAACCAAGTATAAGGGAAGGGGGAATGGTGTGACATGTGTAGTAGCAGGATAGCGCGAGTGCGGGCGGGGGGAGTAGACTATTTGGAAGATACAACGAGTGTGTGTGTGGGAGAGGGGTGTGAGAGCAAGAGAAAGAGAGAGCTAGCGACAGAGAGAGATAGAGAGGAAGAGAGCGGGCGAGAGGGGTCGTTTGTGTCCATAAATGACGTATATATAGGGCGACAATGTTGATGTTGTCCGAAATTGGCCTATGAACGGAGATGCATGGGAAGCGAGTCATCGTGTGTGTGATAGGGACTTCATGAGAGATCTAGAATAGATGGTGTAGAGAACAATGTGCGAAATCGAGAACGATTATTCATTAGGGAGCTATGCAAAGAGTCACGACATATATGTATACAGGGAAGGAGCTGGGGCGGGTCCGCATGTGGGAGAGATAGAAAGAGGAGAGTGGTGCACAAGGAGACAAAGTGTGCTTGTTTGCAGTGGGGGTGGTGTGTGAGGTGAGTGCGCGAGAACCACATAACTAGGGAGATAGACGTTTGGGAGCGACGTTTTGTGTGTATGGGAAATATAAACTCTACATAGTGCGTGTGCTTGGGTAAGAGAGATAGCGGGAGACCTAGAGAGTGAGGGAAGAGATGTGTGCATGCCCGAGAGACAAAGTGATAGAGACCTATGTTGGGGTCCGGACTTTAGAAGAGAGAGGGTGTTAATGTGCTCGTGTGTTGGTGTTTGGGGGAGAGAACGACTTCTCTATGTGTGTGTGTGTGTGGTGGGGCGGGGGGGGGGGGTTGACTTCAGATAAAGAGTGAGGTGTCTATATTTGAGGAACTTTAGCGTAATTGAGATATTGTGCACTCATGGTTGATCAATTTGTTTCACAGTTTGTACTATCAGATAACGATACTTTTGAACATGCGTGATATACCTTGATGTACCAGAATTACAAACCTAAGATTGGAATTTTGGAATTCGACTCCATCATTAGCTTTTGTAATTCATTTAAACGGAGGTACATTTTTTAAGCCGGGATTTCGTGATTTCAAATTCATATATCAAACCTAGAGATATACACATACGGGCATGTTCAAACTTTATAATCATCCACTTTATTCATACACATACGCATTTTTTGCTTTTGTCATCATATTTAGGATAAACACATTTGGAATTTCATTTGAATTGGACCGTATGATGGTATTTTCTTGTAGTAGCTCAATGATCCATATTTGAATTGAATGGACAATCCAAGTTTCGAGTTGGAGACATTGATTTTCACAACTTGCACATTTTTTTGCATGCAAAACAAACAAATTGTCGGCCATGATATCATAGTCGGCCGTACGAGAGAAGAATACTTATAATTTTAGGCTCCAAAAGCTTTCAAACTTCCCGCTGACATCGAAATATCACGCGCCCGAAAGTTTAGCCCTGCGATATTCCTGTTTTACCACTGCCACATGAACGGAAAAGGGCTGCTTTGGTAACTCCATTGTTTTCCCCTCTTTGCCCCCAACATTCTTCCCCAGAGCCCCTCCCCTTCCCCTCCCCGAGCCCCCCAACCACGACAAACCACCGAATCTAGTCCTCCGCCACAGCGGTGGACCTCACACCCCGCCGGATCTACCTTCCGCACCTTGGAACCCCCAACTGCCAACTCACCACTTCACCAGAGCCGCTTCAGCGACTGGCTTGTCCACTGCTCCCGATCTCCTTGACCGCCATCATGGTCCACCGCACCGGATCTACTTAACCAGCACCCTCATCCACCATAGCGTAGGCCCTTCACTGACTCCCTCGTCCGGCCCTTCGCTGGCCCTTCATACAAGCCCTCGTCCACCGCAACAGATCCGCCTCACTGAAAGCACTGTACAACACGCCTGCCAAAGCCTTCGTCCACTGCACCGGACCCGCTCCACGGACGCCATATTCAACTCCACCGGCCCTGCTTTACCGAGGCCGCAGCGTCATCAGGTTATTTCGATTTGTATTCCTTCGTTTTTTCTCTTTATCGTGCAACTGTTCACTTACCATAGATGAGCTTTCTTGTATGTCGACAGGCGCCGCAACCGTAGCACCGGAGCCGCTTCAGCGACGGCGACAGCCGACCCAAACTCAACCGCAACACGAGCACCATGGACGATCCTTAGCTATCAAGTATGACAATGATACCCATATGCCATCGAGAATCAGGTACTATTATCCAACGGCCGGCGCCTACGTTCACTTTCCTAGCATAAGCACCGCACCTTTGAATTTCTTCAGGGCATCATTCAGTTTTTCATGAGACGCGTTATTCTGCCTGCACCTGTAGGGCCATACTTCTGGCAGTGAACATGTTACATGTGCTAAATTACATACCAGTGCACATATAGTTAATATGCTTTAGTTTTGTTCTGATGCCACCTATTAGTTCCTTCAGACTGCTTAATGTTCTCTATGCTTAATTACACATGAGCAAACTGGCATGTGGTTCCGTTGCTTTTTGTTCGTTTTACCCTACATTTTCTGATGCTAGCTATTACATCACTGATCTGAGCCTCTGTTCATTACTTGTTTGTGTGTTCTTGATCTTCCCAAGTTGCATGATTAATTTGATGCTTCTATTAATTATGGACCTGCCAACCCCATCAAGCAAAAATATTTGTTCTTTTGGGGCTGGCACCTCGAACAAGCATAAAAATAGAGGGAAGCAGATATATTGTCGTGTATGCACACACCCTTCTTTCATTAGTTTAGATGAACCATTGATGATAAATTCAGACTAGTGCATGTGATTAAAATTAATTTTACCTAAATAGAGGGTGCAGAATAAACTACAACAACTAGATTTGCAACCACGGGATGCTGACGATATCTTCAAAGAACATTGCAACAGCAGCGAGGCTTCACATCAACATATGGTAAGCCAGTGTGTTTTAATACATGTGAAATGTAATGCGAGTGGGCTTCTTTCTTGGCTTGTGCCCTCAACCTGTAATCCTACAGAGTTACAAATAGTTCAGTTGTCTGCTTTGCTATATTGCTTGATTCGAATGCTTGTTTGTTGTTACGCTATACCTGAGTTGGCAAATATGTCAGCAGTGCCTGCTGTACTATCATAAAGAAATGCATGCCTATTTCATTTGAGTCCTTAACTTTTCCTCTCAACTTCATCACAAGACTATTGTCGGATTTCGGGTTCCGGCAGACCCTTGAGGTTTGAACTCTGGGGTGCGCGTGAAGATCTTTCCCCTACCAGCTCGCGTGCCTCGCAAGGAATCTAGACTACATGAAGAACAACACAAGGGACGCAAGGTTTATACTAGTTTGGGCCACCATTGTGGTGTAATACCCTACTCTAGTTTGTGGTGTGTGGATTGCCTCTGGGGCTGATGATGAACAATACAAAGGGGAACAACCTCGCGAGGGGCTGTTCTTGAGCTAGTCGATGAACTGCTTGGGTGAGTTCAGTCGCCTCTTGGATGCCTATCTCATCTCTAGATGCCTTCCCACTGTGGTGGCTAGTCCTATTTATAGAGGGAGGCCCTGGGCCTCTTCCCAAATAATGAGCGGGAAGGGTGCCAACAATTGGCCATTTTGAAGGGGAACATCTAGTACACTTATCCTGACTAAAGTTGGTCTTCGGCTGCCAAAGGCTCTGACGATGACGCCGTCCTGGGCTCCACGATGACCTCCATCCTGCTGTTCTGCTGGTCTTGGTCTTGTTGCACCGAAACGGTAACCTTTGCCTGATGCCTTGGCCTATGCTTGCCCCCCTTTGCACCGAAGGGGAAACAAGGACACTGCGCAAGCCGGCGCCCGCCTAGCGCCCGCCTGGTCTCGATCGTCTTGGCTTGCGTCATGGGTTCCTCGTGAGGTACCCTGCCTTGATCTCTCCGCCTCCTCGCGAGCCTGCCTGACGAGGCCGCTCCTGAGGAAGCTTCCTGCCATCCCCCCCGCGAGGCTTGGCCCCTCGCGAGGGTCTTGAGCTTGAGCTGATGAAGCTGGGCTGCACTGGGCCCCCACTTGAGCCACGCCGCAGGACGCAGGCAGGCAAGTCTGGGGACCCCCATTCCCAGAACGCCGACAGTAGCCCCCGGGCCCAAGGCGCGCACAGACTTTGCTTAGCAGAGAAGCAAAGGGGCAAGTGGGAAGTGCCGCGGGCCCCAATAGCCTGCAGCCTTGGGCACCGTGTGGCGATTGATTGGACGTGGGCGTCTCCGCTTCCCCATGATGCCTCGGCAACTGCACGACTTGACAAGTCCCTGCATGCAAAAGTGGGTCATGATTACCTACGATCGTGGAGGCCGACAGTTGGCCTTCTCCGGCTATAAGTATGGAATGGCGTGCGCCCCTTCAGTCCATTCCTTCCCGCTACTCCTTTCTCTCCATCCCGGCTACTCGCCATCCCCATGGCTCCGCCGAAGAGGTTCTCGGCCGTGGAGAAGGGAAAGGCTTGTTAGGAAGGGCCTGACTCTCCTCCGACCAAGCGCGGCCGGGGCCGCCCTCGCAAGCATCCTGCGGCCCCCGCAGTGGCTTCCCGTGGTCGTGGAGGCGGTCCTCTGTGCGGCGATGAGCGCCCGACTGCCGATGGGAGGTACGCCGTGCCTGCGCGACCCCCCAGGCTGCGCTTCTGCTCGGCAGAGGTGCTGCCGGAGTTCGTCGTGTGGTCGGCGGACCCAACCAGCACCTGGCTCCAGCTCCCCCGCTTCTTTGTAGGTGAACTTCCGGCCGGCGCTCCGGGCGGCCTCTGGCTTCAGGCGGACGGTTGCTGCAGCAGGGCCTCCTGGGCCTCGCTGGAGGTCTTCGTCGCCGGGGAGGCGGCCCTGACCCGCGGCTGGCAAACGTTTGCCCACGCGCACTGCATGAGCCGGCGGTGCACCCTGCACTTCAAGTTCGATGGCGATGCCACCCTCTACGTGAAGGTGTTCAGGGAAGACGACCGCCGTGCTGGGTGCTGCCCCGAAGACGACGACCACGACCGTGAGCCCAGCCCCAGCGTTGATCTGGATGAAGGCGGCGGCAGGCGCGTGGGCAGCGATGCTCGGGGCTCGCCAAGTTTCGGCGACTCTCCTTCAGACAGCAACTCCTCCAGCGGTGGCCGTGACCACCCCCCGCGCCGTCGCGCCCGCCTGGGGGAAGGTAGCAGGTCGGTCCGCCGCCGCGCCCCGGTGAAGTGGGAGACGGGATCCAACTGAGCCCTGGAGGCAGTACGAGCCCTCGCCGCGAGTTGGTGCCGAGCAAGTCGTGCCTACTTTGTTTTTCTTCCTTCCCTGCACAAAAAGAAGGTAGTTTGGGGCCCCGCAGGGGCGTTGAACTATTGCTGTTAATTATCATGTTGTTTCTGCTACTTCTGTGTTATGTTTTCATGCCGCGTGCCCGTGTGTGGGAATTACTTAGCTCGGGGAGGCTTGTCGTGGTCTTCGCCTCTCGAGGCCGGGGCCTCGCCGTGCGCTTCATGTCCTGCAAGGAATAGTCAGGAGGGGTAGTTTTCGGTCTCGGTAGCGGGGGCGACCAACCCAGGTCCTGTGCTCGCGTCGCGATGCCCGTGGGGCACGGACTGGGAGGAGTGCTCCCGCAGCGGGCTCGGATAGGAAAGCTTCAAACGACCGGGGCAGAAAACACTCGCGAGGGTGCCTGCGTACCTCCCTTGCGAGACTTGCGCAACAGAAAACGAGGCAAGTGAATGAAAAAGACAAAGGGTCACAAGTTAGAGATGGCAAAAAATCCAATAAAACTTCAAATAGGAACGAACAAGCCAACTGCAGAAAGCAAATGAAAAAGCCGCGTTCGACACCTAATCTAGTCTTCGACGTCTTCTCACCAGCGCGGAGCTAAGTGCTGCCACTGGGCGTGGGCGGGAGCCCCCGAGGCCCGAGGGCGGCACTCCGGAGACTCCGGGGCATGTACAGCCCCACTCATTATTACCTGAGAGTTTCACGGGCGGCGAGCTTCACAGGCATTGGCCTTCTTCACAGGCACCGGGCCTTTTACAAAATGCGGCAGCTTCACAGGCATTGGCCTTCTTCACAGGCACCGGGCCTTTTCCAAAATGCGGCCGCTTCACAGGCATTGGACTTCTTCACAGGCACCTGGCCTTTTCCAAAATGCGGCAGCTTCACAGGCATTTGCCTTCTTCACATGCACCAGACCTTTTCCATAGGCACTGGGCCTCGCTCAGGGGTAGAACCTTCGGAGATGTTGAATGTTCCATGCGTTCTGGATGGGTACCCCCTCCTGGGTCTCCAAGCGCGCGGAGACGGGCCTAGAAACATGAACAACCTTGAACGGGCCCTCCCACATGGGAGAGAGCTTGTGCAACCCCTCCCTGGAGAGAACCCGTCTGAGCACGAGGTCCCCTACCTCAAGAGTCCTGGGGCAGATGTTGCGACAGTGGTACCGCCGCAGCACCTGTTGATACCTTGCCGCTTGCAGCGCGGCTTCTCGACGGTGTTCCTCCCCCAGCACGAGGTCCGTCCCCTGCGTGGCGTCCTGCTGCGCCTCGTCTAACGCTAGGACCCGTGCGGAACGTCGCCTGACCTCGTGAGGGAGGACGGCCTCAGCTCCGTAGACGAGGAAGAACAGGGTCTCGCCAGTCGGCTTGGCCGTGATCGTGCGGATAGACCACAACACAGAATGGAGCTCGTCGTACCAGCCCCTGCCACAGGCCTCCAGCTTCTTCTTGAAGGTCCTGGTTTTGAGGCTCCTCCCTAGGTTCTCGATAGCGATGGTGCCGCCGAGGGTTTGAAGAGTCTCTCCTCGAAGATGCCAGGCTCCTGAGGCAGCCGCCTGGATGCCCTCTTGGCGATGTCATCAGCCTCTTGATTGGTGCCGTGAGGCACATGCTACAACTCTAGCCCCCAGAGCTGTTTCTCCATCCTGCGAACCTCCGCGAGGTAGGCTTCCATGTGCTCGTCCTTCGGCTCGTATATTTTGTTGGAGAAGTTGACGAGGAGTTGCGAATTGCCCTTGATGACGAGGCGCTTTACCCCCAAGGCGACTGCGGCTTTCAAGCCTGCTATCAGGCCTTCGTATTTTGCTATGTTGTTGGAGACCTTTTCTTCATGCTGGAAACAGAGTTGCACGGCATAGTAGAGCTTGTCCTGAGTAGGAGATACGAGCACTGCGCCGGCCCCTACGCCATGCCGGGAGAATGCCCTGTCGAAGTACATGACCCAGCCGTCCGGTGCCTCGCTTCCCGGGGAAAGTGATCGGTCCTCGCCTGCCTTGAGGCCCGGTGCCTCTGCCCATTCTGCCACGAAATCTGCAAGTGCGGCTCCCTTGATGACTCTGGTCGTGCTAAACTCTAACTAAAACGCTTGCAATTCGATGTTCCATTCAGCAACTCTTCCAACTGAGTTGGGGCTCCTGAGTACCCTTTCCAGGGGGTGTTGGGGAACGTTGCAGAAAATTAAAATTTTTCTACGGTTTCACCAAGATCCATCTATGAGTTCATCTAGCAACGAGTCATGGGAGAGTGATTGCATCTACATACCACTTGTAGATTGCGTGCGGAAGCGTTCAAGGGGATGGTAATGATGGAGTCGTACTCGCCGTGATTCAGATCACCGATGACCAAGCACTGAACGGACAGCACCTCCGCGTTCAACACACGTACGGGACGGACGACGTCTCCTCCGTCTTGATCCAGCAAGGAGGAAGGAGAGGTTGAGGAAGATAGCTCCAACGGCAGCACGACGGCATGGTGGTGTTGGTGCAGCAGTACTCCAACAGGGCTTCGCCAAGCTCGTAACGGAGGAGGAGAGGTGTTGGGGAGGGGAGGGGCTGCGCCTTAGTTGTGTCCTTAGTTGTGTCCAGCAGCCCTCCCCTCACCCCTCTATTTATATGGGAAGGGGCAAGGGGGGGCCGGCCCCTCTAGATGGGATCTAGAGGGGGGGCGTCGGCCAGGGAGGGGGAACTTGCCCCCCAAGCAAGGGGGGCGCCCCTTCTAGGGTTTCCCCCCCAACCCTAGGCGCATGGGCCCAAGGTGGGGGGCGCGCCCAGCCCTCCAGGGGCTGGCTCCCTGCCCCTTGCGGCCCATGTGGCCCTCCGAGAGGGCTGGCCCCTCCCGGTGGACCCCCGGAACCCCTCCGGTGGCCCCGGTACAATACCGATATGACCCCGAATTCTTCCGGTGTCCGTATGACAACTTCCCATATATAAATCTTCACCTCCAGACCATTCCGGAACTCCTCGTGACATCCGGGATCTCATCCGGGACTCCGAGCAACATTCGGTAATCACATACAAGTCTTCCTAATAACCCTAGCGTCACCGAACCTTAAGTGTGTAGACCCTACTGGTTCGGGAGACATGCAGACATGACCGAGACAACTCTCCGGTCAATAACCAACAGCAGGATCTGGATACCCATGTTGGCTCCCACATGCTCCTCGATGATGTCATCGGATGAACCACGATGTCGAGGATTCGATCAAACCCCGTATACAATTCCCTTTGTCAATCGGTACGTTACTTGCCTGAGACTCGATCGTCGGTATCCCAATACCTTGTTCAGTCTCATTACCGGCAAGTCACTTTACTCGTACCGTAATGCATGATCCCGTCACCAACCACTTGGTCACTTTGAGCTCATTATGATGATACATTACCGAGTGGGCCCAGAGATACCTCTCTGTCATATGGAGTGACAAATCCCAGTCTCGATCCGTGTCAACCCAATAGATACTTTCGGAGATACCTGTAGTGCACCTTTATAGTCACCCAGTTACGTTGCGACGTTTGGTACACCCAAAGCACTCCTACGGTATCCGGGAGTTACACGATCTCATGGTCTAAGGAAAATATACTTGACATTGGAAAAGCTCTAGCAAACGAACTACACGATCTTGTGCTATGCTTAGGATTGGGTCTTGTCCATCACATCATTCTCCTAATGATGTGATCCCGTTATCAACGACATCCAATGTCCATAGCCAGGAAACCATGACTATCAGTTGATCAACGAGCTAGTCAACTAGAGGCTCACTAGGGACATGTTATGGTCTATGTATTCACACGTGTATTACGATTTCCGGATAATACAGTTATAGCATGAATAAAAGACAATTATCATGAACAAAGAAATATAATAATAACACTTTTATTATTGCCTCTAGGGCATATTTCCAACAGTCTCCCACTTGCACTAGAGTCAATAATCTAGTTACATTGTGATGAATCGAACACCCATAGAGTTCTGGTGTTGATCATGTTTTGCTCGCGAGAGAGGTTTAGTCAACGGATCTGCGACATTCAGATCCGTATGTACTTTGCAAATATCTATGTCTCCATCTTGAACATTTTCACGGATGGAGTTGAAACGACGCTTGATGTGCCTGGTCTTCTTGTGAATCCTGGGCTCCTTGGCAAGGGCAATAGCTCCAGTGTTGTCACAGAAGAGTTTGATCGGCCCCGACGCATTGGGTATGACTCCTAGGTCGGTGATGAACTCCTTCACCCAAATAGCTTCATGCGCTGCCTCCGAGGCTGCCATGTACTCCGCTTCACATGTAGATCCCGCCACTACGCTCTGCTTGCAGCTGCACCAGCTTACTGCTCCACCATTCAACATATACACATATCCGGTTTGTGACTTAGAGTCATCCAGATCTGTGTCGAAGCTAGCATCGATGTAACCCTTTACGACGAGCTCTTCGTCACCTCCATAAACGAGAATCATGTCCTTTGTCCTTTTCAGGTACTTTCGGATATTCTTGACCGCTGTCCAGTGTTCCTTGCCGGGATTACTTTGGTACCTACCTACCAAAGTTACGGCAAGGTTTACATCAGGTTTGGTACACAGCATGGCATACATAATAGATCCTATGGCTGAAGCATAGGGGATGACACTCATCTCTTCTTTATCTTTTGCCGTGGTCGGGCATTGAGCCGAGCTCAATCTCACACCTTGTAATACAGGCAAGAACCCCTTCTTGGACTGATCCATTTTGAACTTCTTCAAAATCTTATCAAGGTATGTGCTTTGTGAAAGACCTATGAGGCGTCTCGATCTATCTCTATAGATCTTGATGCCTAATATATAAGCAGCTTCTCCAAGGTCCTTCATTGAAAAACACTTATTCAAGTAGGCCTTAATGCTGTCCAAAAGTTCTATATCATTTCCCATCAAGAGTATGTCATCTACATATAATATGAGAAATGCTACGGAGCTCCCACTCACTTTCTTGTAAACGCAGGCTTCTCCATAAGTCTGCATAAACCCAAACGCTTTGATCATCTCATCAAAGCGAATGTTCCAACTCCGAGATGCTTGCACCAGCCCATAAATGGATCGCTGGAGCTTGCATACTTTGTTAGTGTTCTTAGGATCGACAAAACCTTCCGGCTGCCTCATATACAGTTCTTCCTTAAGATGCCCGTTAAGGAATGCCGTTTTGACGTCCATCTGCCATATCTCATAATCATAGTATGCGGCAATTGCTAACATGATTCGGACGGACTTCAGCTTCGCTACGGGTGAGAATGTCTCATCGTAGTCAACCCCTTGAACTTGTTGATAACCCTTAGCGACAAGTCGAGCTTTATAGATGGTAACATTACCATCCGCGTCCGTCTTCTTCTTAAAGATCCATTTGTTTTCTATCGCTCGCCGATCATCGGGCAAGTCTGTCAAAGTCCATACTTTGTTTTCATACATGGATTCTATCTCGGATTTCATGGCTTCAAGCCATTTGTTGGAATCTGGGCCTGCCATCGCTTCTTCATAGTTCGAAGGTTCACCGTTGTCTAACAACATGATTTCCAGGACAGGGTTGCCGTACCACTCTAGTGCGGAACGTGTCCTTGTGGACCTACAAAGTTTAGTAGCAACTTGATCCGAAGTACCTTGATCATCATCATTATTTTCCTCTTCAGTTGGTGTAGGCATCACAGGAACATTTTCCTGAGTTGCACTACTTTCCCGTTCGAGAGGTAATACTTCATCGAGTTCTACTTTCCTCCCACTTACTTCTTTCGAGAGAAACTCTTTTTCCAGAAAGCATCCGTTCTTGGCAACAAAGATCTTGCCCTTGGATCTTAAGTAGAAGGTATACCCAACGGTTTCCTTAGGGTATCCTATGAAGACGCATTTTTCCGACTTGGGTTCGAGCTTTTCAGGTTGAAGTTTCTTGACATAAGCATCGCATCCCCAAACTTTTAGAAACGACAACTTAGGTTTCTTCCCAAACCATAATTCATACGGTGTCGTCTCAACGGATTTAGACGGTGCCCTATTTAAAGTGAACGTAGCTGTCTCTAGAGCGTATCCCCAAAATGATAGCGGTAAATCGGTAAGAGACATCATAGACCGCACCATATCCAATAGAGTGCGATTACGACGTTCGGACACACCGTTACGATGAGGTGTTCCAGGCGGCGTGAGTTGTGAAATGATTCCACATTTCCTTAAGTGTGTACCAAATTCGTGACTTAAGTATTCTCCTCCACGATCTGATCGTAGGAACTTTATCTTTCGGTCACGTTGATTCTCTACCTCATTCTGAAATTCCTTGAACTTTTCAAAGGTCTCAGACTTGTGTTTCATTAAGTAGACATACCCATATCTACTCAAGTCATCAGTGAGAGTGAGAACATAACGATATCCTCCACGAGCCTCAATGCTCATTGGACCGCACACATCGGTATGTATGATTTCCAATAAGTTGGTTGCTCGCTGCATTGTTCCGGAGAACGGAGTCTTGGTCATCTTGCCCATGAGGCATGGTTCGCATGTGTCAAATGATTCATAATCGAGAGACTCTAAAAGTCCATCACCATGGAGCTTCTTCATGCGCTTGACACCAATGTGACCAAGGCGGTAGTGCCACAAGTATGTGGGACTATCATTATCAACTTTACATCTTTTGGCATTCACGCTATGAATATGTGTAATATTACGCTCGAGATTCATTAAGAATAAACCATTGACCATTGGGGCATGACCATAAAACATATCTCTCATATAAATAGAACAACCATTATTCTCGGATTTAAATGAGTAGCCATCTCGTATCAAACAAGATCCAGATACAATGTTCATGCTCAAACTTGGCACCAAATAACAATTATTAAGGTTTATAACTAATCCCGTAGGTAAATGTAGAGGTAGCGTGCCGACAGCGATCACATCGACCTTGGAACCATTCCCGACGCGCATCATCACCTCGTCCTTTGCTAGTTTCCGCTTATTCCGCAGCTCCTGCTGTGAGTTACAAATATGAGCAACGGCACCGGTATCAAATACCCAGGAGTTACTACGAGTACTGGTAAGGTACACATCAATTACATGTATATCAAATATACCTTTGGTGTTGCCGGACTTCTTATCCGCTAAGTATTTGGGGCAGTTCCGCTTCCAGTGACCCTTCCCCTTGCAATAAAAGCACTCAGTCTCAGGCTTGGGTCCATTCCTTGACTTCTTCCCGGTAACTGGCTTACCGGGCGCGACAACCTCCTTGTCGTCCTTCTTGAAGTTCTTCTTGCCCTTGCCCTTCTTGAACTTAGTGGTCTTATTGACCATCAACACTTGATGTTCTTTCTTGATTTCAACCTTTGCTGACTTCAGCATTGAAAATACTTCAGGAATGGTCTTCACCATCCCCTGCATATTTTAGTTCATCACAAAGCTCTTGTAGCTTGGTGGGAGCGACTGAAGGATTCTGTCAATGACCGCCTCATCTGGGAGGTTAATATTCAGCTGGGTCATACAGTTGTGCAACCCAGACATTTTGAGTATGTGCTCACTGACAGAACTATTTTCCTCCATTTTACAACTATAGAACTTGTCGGAGACGTCATATCTCTCGACCCGGGCGTGGGCTTGGAAAACTAGTTTCAGCTCCTCGAACATCTCATATGCTCCGTGTTGCTCAAAACGCTTTTGGAGCCCCGGTTCTAAGCTGTAAAGCATGCCACACTGAACGAGGGAGTAATCATTAGCACGAATCTGCCAAGCATTCATAATGTCTTGGTTCTCTGGGACGGGAGCGTCACCTAGCGGTCCTTCTAGGACATATTGTTTCCTGGAAGCTATGAGGATGATCCTCAGGTTCCGGACCCAGTCCGTATAGTTGCTGCCATCATCTTTCAGCTTGGTTTTCTCTAGGAACGCGTTGAAGTTCATGTTGACATGAGCGTTGGCCATTTGATCTACAAGACATATTTGCAAAGGTTTTTAGACTAAGTTCATGATAATTAAGTTCATCTAATCAAATTATTATAATGAACTCCCACTTAGATTAGACATCCCTCTAGTCATCTAAGTGTTACACGATCCGAGTCGACTAGGCCGTGTCCGATCATCACGTGAGACGGACTAGTCATTGTCGGTGAACATTCTCATGTTGATCGTATCTTCCATACGACTCGTGTTCGACCTTTCGGTCTCTGTGTTCCGAGGCCATGTCTGTACATGCTAGGCTCGTCAAGTTAACCCTAAGTGTTTTGCATGTGTAAAATTGTCTTACACCCGTTGTATGTGAACGTAAGGATCTATCACACCCGATCATCACGTGGTGCTTCGAAACGACGAACTTTAGCAACGGTGCACAGTTAGGGGAGAACACTTCTTGAAATTGTTGTAAGGGATCATCTTATTTACTACCGTCGTTCTAAGTAAACAAGATGCATAAACATAATAAACATCACATGCAATTATATATAGTAGTGACATGATATGGCCAATATCATATAGCTCCATTGATCTCCATCTTCGGGGCTCCATGATCATCTTGTCACCGGCATGACACCATGATCTCCATCATCATGATCTCCATCATCGTGTCTTCATGAAGTTGTCACGCCAACGACTACTTCTACTTCTATGGCTAACGCGTTTAGCAATAAAGTAAAGTAATTTACATGGCGTTCTTCAATGACACGCAGGTCATACAAAAATAAAGACAACTCCTATGGCTCCTGCCGGTTGTCATACTCATCGACATGCAAGTCGTGATTCCTATTACAAGAACATGATTTCATACATCACAATATGTCATTCATCATTCATCACAACTTCTGGCCATATCACATCACATGACAATTGCTGCAAAAACAAGTTAGACGTCCTCTAATTGTTGTTGCATCTTTTACGTGGCTGCAATTGGGTTCTAGCAAGAATGCTTTCTTACCTACGAATAACCACAACGTGATTTTGTCAACTTCTATTTACCCTTCATAAGGACCCTTTTCATCGAATCCGCTCCAACTAAAGTGGGAGAGACAGACACCCGCCAGCCACCTTATGCAACTAGTGCATGTCAGTCGGTGGAACCGGTCTCACGTAAGCGTACGTGTAAGGTTGGTCTGGGCCGCTTCATCCCACAATACCGCTGAAGCAAGATTAGAATAGTAGCGGCAAGCAAGTTGACAAGATCTACGCCCACAACAAAATTGTGTTCTACTCGTGCAATAGAGAACTACGCATAGACCTAGCTCATGATGCCACTGTTAGGGAACGTTGCAGAAAATTAAAATTTTTCTACGGTTTCACCAAGATCCATCTATGAGTTCATCTAGCAACGAGTCATGGGAGAGTGATTGCATCTACATACCACTTGTAGATTGCGTGCGGAAGCGTTCAAGGGGATGGTGATGATGGAGTCATACTCGCCGTGATTCAGATCACCGATGACCAAGTGCTTAACGGACAGCACCTCCGCGTTCAACACACGTACGGGACTGACGACGTCTCCTCCGTCTTGATCCAGCAAGGAGGAAGGAGAGGTTGGGGAAGATAGCTCCAATGGCAGCACGACGGCGTGGTGGTGTTGGTGCAGTAGTACTCCGACAGGGCTTCGCCAAGCTCATAACGGAGGAGGAGAGGTGTTGGGGAGGGGAGGGGCTGCACCTTAGTTGTGTCCTTAGTTGTGTCCAGCAGCCCTCCCCTCACCCCTCTATTTATAGGGGAAGGGGCAAGGGGGGGCCGGCCCCTCTAGATGGGATCTAGAGGGGGGGCGGCGGCCAGGGAGGGGGAACTTGCCCCCCAAGCAAGGGGGGCGCCCCTTCTAGGGTTTCCCCCCAACCCTAGGCGCATGGGCCCAAGGTGGGGGGCGCGCCCAGCCCTCCAGGGGCTGGCTCCCTGCCCCTTGCGGCCCATGTGGCCCTCCGAGAGGGGTGGCCCCTCCCGGTGGACCCCCGGAACCCCTCCGGTGGCCCCGGTGCAATACCGATATGACCCCAAATTCTTCCGGTGTCCGTATGACAACTTCCCATATATAAATCTTCACCTCTGGACCATTCCGGAACTCCTCGTGACGTCCGGGATCTCATCCGGGACTCCGAACAACATTCGGTAATCACATACAAGTCTTCCTAATAACCCTAGCGTCACCAAACCTTAAGTGACCCTACGGGTTCGGGAGACATGCAGACATGACCGAGACAACTCTCCGGTCAATAACCAACAGCGGGATCTGGATACCCATGTTGGCTCCCACATGCTCCTTGATGATGTCATCGGATGAACCACGATGTCGAGGATTCGATCAAACCCCGTATACAATTCCCTTTGTCAATCGGTACGTTACTTGCCCGAGACTCGATCGTCGGTATCCCAATACCTTGTTCAGTCTCATTACCGGCAAGTCACTTTACTCGTACCATAATGCATGATCCCGTCACCAACCACTTGGTCACTTTGAGCTCATTATGATGATACATTACCGAGTGGGCCCAGAGATACCTCTCCGTCATACGGAGTGACAAATCCTAGTCTCGATCCGTGTCAACCCAACAGACACTTTCGGAGATACCTGTAGTGCACCTTTATAGTCACCCAATTATGTTGCAACGTTTGGTACACCCAAAGCACTCCTATGGTATCCGGGAGTTACACGATCTCATGGTCTAAGGAAAAGATACTTGACATTGGAAAAGCTCTAGCAAACGAACTACACGATCTTGTGCTATGCTTAGGATTGGGTCTTGTCCATCACATCATTCTCCTAATGATGTGATCCCGTTATCAACGACATCCAATGTCCATAGCCAGGAAACCATGACTATCAGTTGATGAACGAGCTCGTCAACTAGAGGCTCACTAGGGACATGTTATGGTCTATGTATTCACACGTGTATTACGATTTCCGGATAATACAGTTATAGCATGAATAAAAGACAATTATCATGAACAAAGAAATATAATAATAACACTTTTATTATTGCCTCTAGGGCATATTTCCAACAGGGGGTACGCTGAGACGACCTTGATGGGATGGCCTTGGAAGTAGTGCCGCAACTTGCGTGAGGCTACCAATAGCGCGAGGAGGAGTTTTTGAGGCATGGGGTACCGCGCCCTTGCGTCTCGTAGCACCGTGCCGATGAAGCACACGGGGTGCTCGACGAGGTTGAGCGTGCTAGCGCAGCTTGCTTCCTCCGGAGGTTGAGGAGCCTCCTGAGACGAGGGATCCCCCAGCGCCTAGTCACCAGGAGAGGCCTCCTCTGCTCCAGGTGCATTCCCCTGCTGCGGCTGATATTTTGCGGGTGCGGTCTTTGTGAGGCTGTCTTGGCTTTGCTTTGCTTTGGCCCGGACGGTAGCTGCTGCCTTGGTCGGACGCTCCTCTCTAACCGCCACTAGGGCTGCACTGGCGGAGTAGTGGATGGTCGCAAGGTAGAGCACCAGGGGCTCCCGAGGGCGCGGGGCTACCATCACCGGAGGGCTAGTAAGGTACCTCTTGAGATCTTGGAATGCCTTGTTGGCCTCTTCAGACCATTCGAAGGGGCCCTTCCTCTTCATCAGCTTGAAGAAGGGCAGTGCTCATTCCCCCAGCTTGGAGATGAAACGTCCTAGCGTGGTTACACGCCCGGTGAGCTTCTTCATTTCTTTGAGGGTCTTCGGCGGGCTCATGTCTTCGACTGCCTTGACCTTCTCTGGGTTGGCCTCGATGCCCCTGTGGGACACGAGGAAACCCAGGAGCTTGCCCTAGGGGACTCCAAACGCGCACTTCTCCGGGTTGAGCTGCAGGTCCACTTAATTAAGGCTCGCAAAGGTTTCCTCCAAGTCTTGCATCAGGGTTCTTGCCTCCCGAGACTTCACCACAATGTCATCGACGTAATGTTCAGCGTTCCTCCTGAGCTGTCGGCCCAAGGCGATGTGCATCAGCCGCTGAAAGATCGCACCTGCGTTGCGCAACCCAAATGGCATGCATGTATAGCAGTACACTCCACACGGGGTCAGGAAAGCCGTTTTTTTCCACGTCTTCTACCGCCATCTTGATCTGGTGACAGCCCGAGAAGGCATCTAGGAAGCACAACAGGTCACACTCAGCGGTGGAGTCGACGATCTGGTCGATGCGGGGGAGCGGAAATGGATCCTACGGGCAGGCTTTGTTGAGGTTGGTGAAGTCGACACACATGTGTTCCTTTCCTTCCGTCTTTGGCACGACGACCGGGTTAACCAACCAATCTGGCTAGCGAACCTCGCGAATAACCCCTGCTGCCTCTAGCTTGCGGGTCTCTTGGACGATGAAAGCTTGTTTCTCAGTGGACTGCCGCCTCGCCTTCTGCTTCACGGGGCGCACGTTGGGGCACACATTGAGGTGATGCTCAATCACACCCCTCGGGACCCCTGCTAGATGATTAGGTTCCCATGCAAACACCTTCTTGTTTGCGCGCAGGAACTTCACCAAGGCCCCCTCCTGCTCGGGTTCGAGGTTGGCACCTATGGTGAAGGTGGCGCCAGCGGATACGTCCTCGTCGACCGGTACCTGCTTGGTTTCCGCCTTGTCTTGGGTGAATAGCTGCTTCTTTTTTGTCGGCGCAACCCCCTTGGGATCGAGGGTGTTAGTGCTGGCGGGCTGCACCACCGCGGCCATCTTGAAAGCGAGCTTGCGCGCCTGCAGTGCATCCCTTGTGTCTCCTGACACGGTAAGGACGCCGCTGCTCCCGGGCATCTTCATGAGGTTGTACGCAGGGTGAGTTGCTGCCATGAACTGGGCCAAGGCCGGGTAGCCGAGGATGGCGTTGTATGGGAGGCCGATGGGGGGCGATGTCGAAGTCGATCAGCTCTGTCCGGAAGTTATCGTAGGTGCCGAAGGTCACCGGGAGGCGAATCTGTCCCAAGGAGGCGGTGGAACCGACTCCGACGCCCGAGAAAGGCCTGCTGGGCTGAAGCCGCTCTAGTGGCACGTGGAGGAGGCTGAAGGCCTCCACTGAGAGCACGTTGAGGTCAGCACCGCCGTCGATGAGGGTCCTGGTGATGGCCACCTGGCAGATGGCGGGGGTGCACAACATCGGGAGTGCACCCGAACTGGCGAGGTTGGAGGGGTGATCGTCCGAGTTGAAGGTCAGATCGGCTTCGGGTGCCAC
>NC_057801.1:664098776-664132070 GCF_018294505.1 Triticum aestivum
ACGTGGCGGCTTGAAGGTGGCGCCTGTGAGCCGCCTAGGAGAGCTGCGACAACCGGGGGTGGGGGGGCTAGGGCGGCTTAATGGGAGAGGAAGAGGTCGCGCAGCTCCCCCCAAGAGGTCACGGAGGTCGTCGATAGGTGGAGCAGCCACATGCGCGGAACGCCGGTGAGGGCCATGGGAAACCAGTTGGCCATCACCCTGTCGTCGCCCTCGGCCTTGAGGACGGCCTCCTCGTACGCCAGCAGGAAAACTAGCGGATCCATCGCACCATTGTAGCATGGCGACATCTCGGGCTTGAACTTGTGCGGCCATTGCACCTGTCGTAAGGCGGGGTCCATGGCTCGGAGCTCCCTGGCCCCAGTGCCGGCATCGGCTGCTGGAGCGGGCGGCGCGTTGTCCGCCATGAGGGCGAAACGCGATGTCGGTGGAGAGCGGGTCGTCGGAAGGGAGAACTTCGGCACACCCCCTACCTGGCGCGCCAAATGTCGGATTTCGGGTTCCGGCAGACCCTTTCGAACTCTGGGGTGCGTGCGAAGATCTTTCCCCTACCAGCTCGCGTGCCTCGCAAGGAATCTAGACTACACGAAGAACAACACAAGGGACGCAAGGTTTATACTAGTTCGGGCCACCATTGTGGTGTAATACCCTAATCTAGTTTGTGGTGTGTGGATTGCCTCTGGGGCTGATGATGGACAATACAAAGGAGAACAACCTCGCGAGGGGCTATTCTTGAGCTAGTGCGATGAACTACTTGGGTGAGTTCAGTCGCCTCTTGGTTGCCTATCTCATCTCTAGATGCCTTCCCACTGTGGTGGCTAGTCCTATTTATAGAGGGAGGCCCTGGGCCTCTTCCCAAATAATGAGCGGGAAGGGCGCCAACAATTGGCCATTTTGAAGGGGAACATCTAGTACACTTATCCTGACTAAAGTTGGTCTTCGGCTGCCAAAGGCTCTGACGATGACACCGTCCTGGGCTCCATGATGACCTCCATCCTGCCGTTCTACTGGTCTTGGTCTTGTTGCACCAAAACGGTAACCTTTGCCTGATGCCTTGGCCTGTGATTGCCCCCCTTTGCACCGAAGAGGAAACAAGGACACTGCGCAGGCCGGCGCCCGCCTGGCGCCCTCCTGGTCTCGATCGTCATGGCTTGGGTCACGGGTTCCTCGCGAGGTACCCTGCCTTGATCTCTCCGCCCCCTCGCGAGCCTGCCTGACGAGGCCGCTCCCGAGGAAGCTTCATGCCGTCCCCCCCGCGAGGCTTGGCCCCTCACGAGGGTCTTGAGCTTGAGCTGATGAAGCTGGGCTGCACTGGGCCCCCACTTGAGCCACGCCGCAGGCCGCAGGCAGGCAAGTCTGGGGACCCCCGTTCCCAGAACACCGACAACTGTCTTCGTAGTTTAAAAGAGGCCACACTATTAAGTGCTTTCTTAGATTATTTCAACTGCTTAGATGCCTTCGCAACTTAAATATAGCGGTGGTACACTCCCTTCAACTAGGGATGTCAACTAGGTCCCGTTTAATCCTGATTAAAGTCCACTAGTGGTATGATAGTTCAAAAGAGTTTTTTTTTGAGGAAAATGAACTAGGGAGGTAGCAAAAACTAACTAGATGGGACTGGCGGATGTCATTTATTTGCCACTTACATCCCTAGTTTCATCTTACCATTTAATTTCTTTTCGGCTGATGCTGCTTCGAACCATTTAAATATAGTTTGCCATGCTCGGCAATAATTCGTCCGTCATTTACCATGTAAGCTTACTGCCTGGATCATACGATATCTATCTCTTACTTATGTCCAGTGGAAACCTTTCAGGATGCCGTTCACACTAGGACACAATGTAAAACCCCAAAATCTATTTGTGGAAGCAGTGCGCCATCCATGTTACCAGATGGTAGCAGTGCAGAGGCAACACCGCCGGAGAGCAGTCTGAGCACAAATATTATAGTGCATGAGGCTCTACTAGAGGCAGAAAGAGATGGTGTGGCTGCCATGAATGAGGTAATCTTTATCTTGAGGCTGGAAATTACGGAATTAGTGACAGGCATTATGCAAGCAACCCAAGAATTGGAGGAAGTAAGAATGTTGCATTTGAAGATGGAGGAGGTCCTGCTGTTTCTACTATCTGAAGCCCAAGGTAATCCCGGTTCTTCTTTAGATACCAGTTGAAATTGTCATTAGATTATTGTACTTGCATGTTGTGTCATGTCTCTGAATGTATTATGTTGCAAGACCCCCTATGTTCTCGATGTGTTGTAATGATCCGGATTTTTTAGGTGAGGTAATCCTCAGTACTTGTATGATTGACATAAGGTGAACTGTTTTTCGTGTGAGCATATTGTATTGGATGAAATAACTGTTTGACCCAGAGTGTATCCAACCTACTGAATTTGAATATCACGACATTTCTAAATCATAATCATATATGAAGGTGGAATAAATCTTTGTTGTGGTTTTGAAGAAATAAATAACAAAATGTATAATTATCTGAGAAAGAAGATTGGTTTGCATTCTCAAATGTAGGCGCACCAGGCAGACCAGGGTCGTGTCGGGGTGGACGCTGCTTCATTGCCTTAAGGCACTGAAGCATAGTCCTATCGGGGTGGTCGCCTATGTCGGACGGACGCGTAGCACCTAGCCACCCCCTCCCTCCCTCCCCCACTCCCCCACCCCCACCCCCCCAAAAAGGATGACGATAAAATAAGTTCGCGCTTCCATGTTTCGGATTGAAATATCTGGCGGCCCCAATTCTAGCCCTGCAAAATCCCTCTTCTCCACCGCCCCTTCCGCGCCCAGATTGCTCAAATCCCTAATTCGCCGCCAACCCAAGCAAAGTTTGAATCACCCCTCGTCTCGTCTCTTTCCCCACCTCTGTGCCGGACGACGATGACGAAGACGACGGTCGCGCTTCACCACCACACCGGAGCTACCTCATCTACGCCCTCGTCCACCACACTGGGTGGTCCATCGACAATGTCGGCCGCTGCAACCGACGTGCCTCACAGACACCAAGTTCCACCACATCAGGTGCGCTTCACCGATGCCGTCTCCCAGCTCACCGGGGCTACTTCACCGAGCACTCATCGCACCTCCGCCCCCCCGAGGCCATTGGGTCTTCACCAACGGTCCCGTCCACCGCATCGTAGCGCTCCGCTCCCACTCAATATCTGCATCCGTGCGCGGCCAGCCAATGCCAATGCATCACCTTCAACAGCTCTGAAGTGACTCGCACTCTAGCTAGGCGAGCATGCCGAAACGCCGGCCTGAACTAGGTATCCACACATCACTCCCTTGTGCATTGTTCTGATGATGTTTGGATATCCTTTCACTGCTCTCTTAGCTTACACGCCTATGCAACTCTGATTTTAACTCTTATTTCTTCTGGAGATATCGTCTGAAACAAGAAAATCCATTTTTTAGCGAAGCATGACGGTGCTATGGGATCTGGTACACATCCTGCACACCCGTATAACCTTGTAAGTATCTGTCCTCCGGTACAACGTCAAGGTCGATTCCTCTTATTTGATCAAGCATTCGCCGTGTCAAAAATGCAGAGGGGGATGCAAGGAGAACAAGGCCTGTACATCCAAGCAAGTGGTAACATGGACTTGTACATGGAACATCCCAAGCGCAAGCGGAGCTGCAGTGAGCCTGTACAACGAGCTAGCGTAAGTCCCTGCATTTCATTTAATTTGTACTGGCATTCGTGTATGATTTGTGTGCAGTGGCGGATCCACGAATTCAAGTTACCAGGGGCGAACATTTAACTTAAAAATACGAAGGCACTTGCACTCCGGAAATCAACATAACTTGAGAAATGTGAAGCTACATGCACTTTGAAAACCAGCTAATGATCCAAAGTAGTTCGGATTATAAACACTAAATGATGCAAGCACCAAAAAACACAAAATGCAACATGGTGTACAAGGACTACAAACATGGTCTATACTTGCTTGAATTATTCGTTCTCTGGCTGAAAATATCAAAGTGCAATTGCACCTATAACCAGTGCGCAAACTGCATATCAATATATCTATCCCACACAAGTATGCCAATAGTTTCAAACAACAGATTGGAAAAGTATTTATGCTATATTGTCATGATACGAGGACTTTCTGGTAGATGGCCTCGACATTTCCTCAAGCTATGAAAATGCACTATAATTTGCTTGTCATCAATGCCTGCAAATCTCTGTCTCTCTCAACATAGTAGATCATCATTAGACACTAAATCTTTCAATGAGCTTGAAAAATGCTTGCATTAGATCCCTCATTAGACACTATATGTTCATCACCAGGAGCATGTAAAATGTTTGCATCAAATCCTTCATTAGCAGTCTGTTCATTAGACACTTCAGGCTCAAGAACAACATGAGCTTGTATGTTTGCACCGGAAACTTGATTAGATACATCAGATTCAGTCAGTTCAGTATTGATTGGGGGAGTTATAAAATAAGTTGAAATTGGTTTCATTTTCTCATAGATTCCCTACATACAAGCAGTTTTACAACACCGTCAGGTTTAACTATTGGCCAGAAATTGAAGAGTTGAATTAGATATAATTAGGGATGTGATGTACCTGCTTGTTGCGCATGCTAATCTTGCAAGCTGCGTCTGTCCGTTTGCGCAAGCTTGATGCCATGCCCGTGCTGCCGCTGCTGCCTCCCACGCAGGATACACCCAAGGTTGGATCTTCATCTTCTTGTCCTTCCGTTCGCTTGAAGCCCGGCGACCGCCCTCCAACGAGGGCACGAGGAAGTGCTGTGTCGGTCTGTCCAGCGACAGCTAGGTTAGGAGCGAACCAGACTGGAGGCTGGAGCGAATGAATCAGGATTTTTCCTGCTGTCGATCGATATGGGAGGCGCTCGTTTGGGCCGCGAGCCTACTATAGGGCCTGCCTTGCACTTATGTTATTGGCCCATCCAAATTGAAAAAAAATTCTTCATTTTTTTACATTGCATGCTCGTGCGTTGGGACGAACAAAACTAGCGTGGGCCAACCTGGATGACTCAAACTAGGTGCACACTTTCCAGCCACCTGAGGTGGCCGCCCATAACAGCCCCTATGGTGGCGTCGCCCCTTTTTGCGTGTATGATTGGATAGTGAAAAATATTCCAGTGGCGCTTTTGATTTACCCACAGAATGGTTGAATTGCTTGTTTCTATGAACTGAGTTCGCTAATAATGTGAAGGATGCCAGTCTTTTCATCCTATTGTAGATTGCTTAGATCTCGATATGCCAAAAGTAATCGCATGAAATATACAGTAAAAGCGAGTGTGATGTGTGTGGCTACAACTAGTCTGACTACACGTCCTCATATAACATATCAAGGACGCACCATCTTACCAGATTAACCATTCGACTTACCAATGCAGCGTGGGAAGAAATAAGTATTGGGACTGCGTATCCAAGCAATTGATGCCATGGACTCCTTCGTACAACCTTGTATGCGAAAAATAAGTTGCAGTGTGCCTGTACAAAGAACTAACATAAGTTCAGTTACCAGCTTCTCGGAATTTTAGTTAGCCACTTATTGCAAAATTGTTCAATTACGTTGCTTGGCTTAATTTAGTTTGCTACTGATTACATAATGCCACAGCCTGTTAATCACATTGTAGACTGTGCCTATCTATGTGTTTGATATTTACTGTTAAGAATTACCTGTTTACCTTAACTTAAATATCTACTTGTTTGTTTAACTGCTTTGCTGCTGCCACATCGGATTACAATGATGTTAATAACTACTTTTCAGCATCCAATTGAAACTCTTTAATTCCTTGTTTGTTTAACTGGTTTGCTGTTATAACTCCCAGTTGAGATGTTTTGCTAACTTCAACTTTTCTGAATCCAATTGGAACTTTAATGGAAAAATAGGTTATCCCAAGATCAAAGAGCGAGGTCCCCATGGACATTGCATCATCCCACAACAGTGGCACCGGCCCAATCGTGCATTATGAATTGCCAACTGCTGATGCTCTAGAGGCTAAACTAGTGATAGAAAGAGATTCTGCTTCTGCACTTAGAGATGAAGTTGACATGTTGAGGAAGCAAACAACACAATCACAAGCAGTACTCAAGACAACCATTAAATATTTGGTGGATTTCAAAACGAAGCAAGATGAGACTGACCAGATTGTTAAGGTCCTGAAGGAAAAAAGAAAATTAAATTCCTACTTGGTAAATCATAGGTGAAATGTTCTTTCCATCATTGAATAACCTTTGTGTTGTCTGTTCATGTAATCAATCAAACCATTTGTTTTATAGATCATGTAATAATTGTGTTTTTTTTTGTTTTTTGGTTTGTAATTTTATTTGAGCACAAGTCTGTATTAATTGATAAGACTCGGAGACATTCATTTGGATTGCTGTGCCAGACCTACAAATATGCCAATTGGGCTGAATGTGCATTCAACAATAGTAGTAGTATAGATGGACCATAAGTGGCATGCATTGGAAAGGGCCAAGATGCTGGCTAAAAAAGGATGTTGTTGTAGCCAAAAAAAGTACATCGGCTTGGCTTATGTATGTTAGTTGATATTATTGATCCATATACTCTATAAGTGCTTATATGTCTGTTAGTTCTGTACATTCTTGGTTGATTGACTCGGTATTTGAATCTTGATACATCGCTTGTGTACATATCTAAATGGCAGTACACATTATGCTGTGTGTGACATTTGAGTTGGACATGAAGTGTTCCAAATATTCGAATTCACCTTAAACTGGATTCTAGCTTCTGAATTTGAGTATCAGCATTTGTAAACCATATTCATATATGACAGTGGGATACATCTTTGTCGTCCTTTTGAAGATATATAAAAACACATAGAATGATTTATAAAGATTCATATAGGAATACAAAATGGATTCGATTTTAGTTGCCAGGGTAAACGTGGATGCTTATTGTCCCAAAATTCGAAAGAAGCGGCAAAATCTCCACTCCCACGTCGGCAACCCGAAGCCAAATGTTTGGGAGATGGAAATTACTATCTACCCATTACACGGACAATCCATCGGCCCGATTTCCACTGCTCTAAATAGGGGTAGGTTAGTAACTTCAATTCGACGTGACACGACCGCCTCTGAGCCCATTTCGACACGGTGGGCGTCAAACATGGACGACAAAACACAATTTGATTCAAGCTCGTCCGAAAGACCTCTGTTTCTCCCTCCATTCCCCATTCATACACGGTGGGCGGCGAAACTAACTCGATTCGGCCGAAATCGATATAGGCAAATATTTTCAATAGGGCCAGGTTTGTAACTTCACTCAGACGTGACACAACCGCCCTACTTGTCAGCCCCGTTCATACACCATGGGCGCCAACCATGGGCGCCAACCACCCTCTCCTCACCCAAAATTGCTCTAGGAAAATATTGGCGAGATGCGAGATTACCGTCCTATCCCCAACCGACGAGACGTCCAAATTTTAAATGGGGGCTAAGTTCATAACTTTCCCATATTTCTGACAGGCGCGTCCCAAAAACATGGTTCCCCGTGCCTCTCCCTCCATTTTCCCATTCATACACCGTCCATGCTAGAACACCCCATCCCCACACCAGCCTCCGTCCGCCACCCCATCCATCGCCGCCGTTGTCACATCCCTAGCTTCTACCTTTGCACCAGGCTAGCTTCATGTGTGCATCATGTTTAAATTTTGCTTAAACTTGAAATGGGGATGATCAAACCCTAGCACCTGAAATCCAAATAGGTCCAACTTAATAAATGCATTCATTGTTCTCCAAAATGTTCTTATAAATGTTTGATATTTTTGGCAAAAGATTTGATCCAAACCAAAAATAATGAACATTTTTAAGGATTTATTATGGGCACTGAATTTAAATCATTACTGTATTTGAATTTGGAAGTATATTCATAATACATAGAATATATTTTCAAATAACCCTGAATTATTCTATGTGCATTTGTCTAGGTCCACATGTGCAACATAAAATATTTCAGAAGCTTTGGCATAATTTTTGAATTCATTTTGAACTTAAAATAGTGGCAAAGGAATAAAATAAAACAGAAAAACAGAAAAATAGAAAAGAGAAATAAAAGAGAGAGAGAGAGACAGGGAGACTACCTGTCTTACCTGGAGCTGGCCCAGTTGGCCCAGCCCACCAACCCACCTTGCCAGTCATCCCTAACCTCTGCCAGTAGGCAGAGGCGGGACAGCGCACGCGCGTGCGAGGCGCCACGCCTCCTCCCTGCTTGCCTGCCTCACCGAGGCGCCTCGAAGCCCCTCCTCGGCGCTGCTCTGGACCCCCTGCACCCCTCTCCTCTCTCTCGGGACCTCTCTCCCTCCTCTGCTCTCCCCCACGACGCCACCGAACACGCCCATCGCCGCCGTTCGCCGTTGCCGCGACCACCGCCGTCCCGACGATGCCCCGAGCTGCTCCCGAGCTCCTCCACCTCGTCGCCAGCCCCCTCACCAAGCCACGTGACTGGAAGACCCCCGAAGCGCCACCCCCGACATCTTCTTCCTCCTCGGATCGCCGAGATCGCCGGCGACCTCCTGCCATCACCAGCCCTTCCCCAAGCTCTCCGAGGCCACCGCTACACTCGCCGTGAGCTCCTCTTCTTTCTCCCCCTAGCCATGTCGCTCGAGCTGCCCCCTAACCCCGTTGGCCATCACGGCCGAGAGCTCAGCTCCGCCGGCCATGTTGTCGTCGTGGCCACAGATGCATAAGCTCGAAACTGAGCGCGTAACCGTGCCTAGCACATCACCAGGAGGCCGTAGCACCCGGCCGTTCACCCCGCCATGCCCCATAGCACCATTCCCAACCTCGCCCGAACTCCGGCCGCCGCGCTTGCCATCGCCGCCGTCATTCTGGGCCATCTCCGGCAAAGCTGAGAGCACCACTAGACGTGCGCGAGCTCCAGCTACTCGTAGATGGGCTCCGCCGTTGATTTGGTCGCCGGAGGAAGATTCCCGAGCCTCGCCGCTGTGTCTGGCCTCGCCGGCATCGTGTCGCCGGCGAGTTTGACCTGTTGACCAGGGGTTTGACCTCCCCTGGGTCGCTGACAAGTGGGCCCTGGCCCAGCTAATCCTAGATTAGTTTTTTTAATTAAGTCTAATTAACCCAACTGACATTTTAGTTAGTAGTAATTTAATATTAATTAATTTAGGTTAGTTAGTTAGTCACTGACGTGTGGACCCCACACGTCAGGTTTGACATGGACCCGGTCTGTTGACCTGCTGACGTCACAACGATGTCATGCTGACGCAGTTAACCTTTTTCTAGATTTATTCTTATTTTGAAAATTCCAGAAATTGTCCAAAACTTCTAAAAATCATAGAAATTCAACCGTAACTCCAAATGAAATAATTTATATATGAAAAATGATCAGAAAAATCCAATCTATCCATCTGTACTGTTTTCATGCATGTTAGAACAACTTATAGCTGCTGTTTAGCACAAATCATATAAATGGCATTTAAATGTCCACATATGGAGTTTGAATTTAATCTTGGATTCAAACCAACTTCATTTAACTTGCTGCTAGTTGCATTAGCTCAAACCACAGCATATTGCCATGTCATGATCATGCATCATATTGTGCATTCCATTGATTGTGTTCTTCCTTGTTTGCTGGTGTTTGTCCCCTCTCAGTAGACGACGTACCGATGATGAGTTCGTTGACACCGATGAAGAGCTATACTATCTTCTGAAGTGCCAGGCAAGCAAAACCCCCTTGTTCATTCCGATACAATCCCACTCTCTCGCTCCTGCTCTCTTTTACTGCATTAGGACAACAATGATTCATTTGTTACTTGCTGCGGTAGCTAAACCCCTTTATCCTCTGCATGACCTGTCATTGCCACAGTAAATAGATGAAACCAACTAGCATGAGCAGGAGTTGTTTGAGCCCTGATGTGCCTACTCATTCATGCTTGTTTGTCATGCCTGCTATTTCTTAGAGTTGTGTCAGGTCTGATTCATCGGGGATGAATTGGAGGTGTGTGAACATGTCCTATTGTTGAGAGCTAAGTGTGTGAACATGATTTGGTAAAGGTAGCGGTGAGAGGCCATGTAGGAGTACATGGTGGGTTGTCTCATTGAAGACGTCCTCAGGAACTGAGTTCTGTGTTTGTGATCCATGAACAGTTACTACCACACAATGGGTTCCGGTAACTCGGCCCCTCTCGGCTTATTAATCAACTTGATCTCTGTCCAGGAGTTGCAACTAGTTTCTGGTGTTTGTAGGTAGTGTTAGTAGTCTACCAAGTGGCACCCGGTACAGGTGGGCTTGGGACAGACTAGGCACAGTGGCCCGGTGTACCAAGTGGCACCCGGTTGGTGGGCTTGGGAACCCTGCACACATCGTTTGGGGCCGTGAGCGACACCCCGGCCGGATCTCCTTGCGGATGGAACCCGAATAGGTGATAAACCTGGACGAGAGACTTGTGTGGTTAGTCAGGTCGTGGCCGACACCCTCGCTGGGCTTCCGCTTGAAGGTTGCCGAGTACATGTCGTGTAAACGGCGGTAAGTGGTGAGAGCGTGTGTGAAGAAGTACACCCCTGCAGGGTTAACATTATCTATTCGAATAGCCGTGTCCATGGAAAAGGACTTCTGGGTTGCCTATACAGTTCATAGACAAGTGAAATTGGATACTCTAAAATACGCAAGATAAGCATGAGTGCTATGGATGGCGTTCTCGTAGGGAGACGGGAACGGATCCATAGTGGTGTATTGATATGGTGAATATGTGGACTCGTGTGCGCCACCTCAAAAGAGTTACTTGCAGTCGTAGTTTAGGATAGCCACTGAGTCAAAGCTGGCTTGCTGCAGTTAAACCCCACCATCCCCTTTGTTGATACTGATGCATATGTAGTTAGTTCTGATGTAAGTCTTGTTGGGTACATTTGTACTCACGTTGCTTAATTTATGTTTTTGTAGAGAGACTTCAGTCTCGCTAGTAGTTCCACGTGGACTTTGACGTTTAGCTTGTTACCTCAGCTACGATCTTGTGCCCTCGGCAGGATCTGGTAGATAGTCAGGCTTCTCAGCCTTTTTCATTTGTAGATGTCTATACTCAGACATGTTAAGCTTCCGCATGTGCTTTGACTTGTATGCTCTGAATGTTGGGTCATGAGACCCATGTTTGTAATATCTCGCTCCTCGGAGCCTATTGAATAAAATACTTGAGATGTAGAGTCATGTTGTGATGCCATGTTATATTTGCACATATCGAGCATATTGTGTGTATGTTATTGAAATGCTTGGTATGTGTGGGATCTGACTATCTAGTTGTTTATCCTTGGTAGCCTCTCTTACCGGGAAATGTCTCCTAGTGCTTCCACTGAGCCTTGGTAGCTTGCTACTGCTCCGGAACACTTAGGCTGGCCGGCATGTGTCCTTCTTCGTTCCTGTGTCTGTCCCTTCGGGGAAATGTCATGCGGTGTCTACCGGAGTCCTGTTAGCCTGCTACAGCCCGGTTTAACGGAGTCCTGCTAGCCCAGTTGCTACAGCTCGTATTCACTCGCTGATGACCGACACGTTCATTGTTGGGTCATGTATGCCTGTCCCTGTAAGTTAGTGCCACTTTGGGTTCACAACTAGCCATGTCAGCTCAGGTTCTTTGTCATATGGATGCTAGCGGCACTATCATATACGTGAGCCAAAATGCGCAAACGGTCCCGGGCCAGGTAAGGTGGCACCCGTGGGAATACCGTGCGTGAGGCCGCAAAATGATATGATGTGTTACATGCTAGATCGGTGTGACTTAGCATCGGGGTCCTGACAGCTTTGGTATCAGAGCTTGACTACCTGTAGGATTACCAAGCCAAACTGGTCGAAGTTGAGTCTAGAAATGCTTTAGTTATGCAAGGGAATTGATTGTGGGATGGGAACGTAAGGCTCTTTTTACTCCTTTACCTTATGCCCTTCTGATCTGAGTCATCTTATTTCTCCTACGGGGTTAAGGAACTAGGCTTTCTTTTCTGTCTATCAGGATCACGTGTTACTAATCCGTAGACTAATAGGATTGTTGGATTTAAGCCTCAGTTCGGTTCCGACTACCTCCGTATGTTAACTGTTGATCTCGAAACCTTGATATTATGCTTCTAAGTGGTTATGCTACCATTTTTGTAGCATGTCCCAAATCTTTTTGAGCATTTACAGCCGTTATGCTGTCCGAGTCATCCCAGGTTTCTAAATAATCTAATGCAATTGCAAAATCCTTTCCCTCTGTTTTCGATGACCTTTCTGGCTAGGTTAACCACACTAATCAGTGAGTGGAGGTACTCTATTGCCTCGACGTATATGTTGGAGTTATTATTATGACCCTAGGTGTCTAGAGTATCACCTAGTAATCTAGTCATGCTTTGTGTTCCCAGTGTGATGATTCTGGCCATCATTCTCGTAAGCATCCTGTGATGCCACTTAGTAGTAGGTATTCTACTCCTGGGTTTCTGAACCTGAGATTTCCCTACTTACTTCATGTTGTTAGTGTTGCTCGTACCTTTAGGATATTAGTAACCTTTGCGATAGTCTTCAAGGTCCGTGGTATATCATTCTTCCAATACCATGAACCATTATGGTAGATGTTCTTTGAACCAAAAGATCGCAACCAAAATGCTCTTGATGAGTCCTCCATTCATAGTTGTGAATCTGCCAGTCCTTCCTCTTCAGCATGGGTTATCCGGAAGAAATATGCTGAATTTGTTCGGCATACTAATCCATGCATCCACAACTCAGAAAAACATATGTTCCTTTGGGTTGTCCCTCTTTAGTTGTCTTCTGACCTCGTCTATCAATTGATAGTCAGGAGTAGTTATGCATCCGTGTTCATCGATGCCACTACTCTTGTGGTCCGTCAAGCCATTCTATTCCGAAATGACTAGGAGAAACAAACTCCAGTACCTCATCCATATCCAGGATTTGGTCAAAGCAGTTGTATCCCGCAGATCAAATGCAATCTAGCTTCTGGTCTGTTCTACCTTGGAGTGTTACCATGTTTATGTCAAGAGTGTCATGAGAATTGCACCACCTCTTATGAATTCTTGACGCAGTAATACTTCTTGCCATCATTGTTCATTACTCAGTTCCGTGTTGTTGCAATCGGAATGCCGACAAGTGAATGTGATGTGTGAAATCTATACTCCTAGCAACTCCGTTGCTTGGTAGTTAAAGGGCAATAATTACATCCTTATCATGTTGGTTATTGAATCACCATCCTAAGGTTGATCCTGCTACGTAGTCCATATCCCTAGTGCACTCTTCGATCAATGAGTTCGGATTGTGTCAATCCCTTGCTCGCTTGATCATATCGTCTTGCCCTGAACAACAAGATTGTTCTCGAGCTTAGTAGCATATCGGTGGTTCGTGATTTTCCAAATATCTTCTCGAAAGTATCACTAGGTTGCCACCTGACCGCTATGTTGAGTTTGTGATCAAGTTGGTTTCCTTGTAAACTGTCACACCCTAGCTAGTCATGCATTAGAGTGTTGCATCATGTTTACTCTTTCATCAGAAACTTGAAATGGGGATTTGTGAAACCCTCAGAATCATTTTTGAAAAATGACCCAAATAAAAATTTCTCCAAAAGGGTCCAAGAAAATGCTCATGTTGCTCTCTGAAAATATTGGACAGAGATAAAAATCAAATCAATATTTTTAAGAGCTCATAGGTATTTATTTTGGGCATTTGGAATTAATGCATAAATATTTGCATTGGAAATATATTAGTTATATATATTAATATATGTCCAAAAATTATGCCACCTGTTGGGGAGCTCTGGAATAATATATCTAGCTCCTGCAAAAATTGGCATAAGGTAATAAAATGATTTAATATTTTATTTAAATCAAAACAAATGTCAGAAATTAGAAAACAGAAATAAATAAAAGGGAGAAGCTTACCTGGGGCTCCTCCCTGTGCAGCCCAACCAGCTGGCCGGCCCAGCCAGCAGGCGGCCCAGCCCGTCTCCCTCCTCTGTCGTCTTCGTCCTCGACAGAGGGAGGGGAGTGTACCCGGCGCGCGCGCGCGCCACCGCGCCACGCCACCAGCTCACCTGCCTGCCTGCCCCTCCCCTCCTCGTCTGGATGGCCTGGAACGACGCCACGCCCTCCCCTGCTCTCTCTCACTCTCCCCCGGTTCTTCCTCTCCTCTCCCTCGGTCTCTCTCTCCCGTGTCCGAACGCACCCATCGCCGCCGTTCGCCATAGCAGCCGCCACCGGCCTCCCCTCGCCTCCCCGACACGCTCCCCAGCTCCGTCGTGACCCCCTCTACCTCCTCGTCAAGCCACAAGACGCCGGACACCCCGTGGAGCTATCGCCGTCGCCATCCTCGCCTCCGGCCGCCGTGGGTACTCGCCGTCGATTCGGGAGCTACCGGGCATCCCCGACTTCGCCCTCGCGCTCGCTGGTCTCGCTGTGAGCTCCTCTCCGTTTCCCCTCTCTTCTCCCCCTCGTTCCCTCACCGTAGCCTCCTCCCCACCACGGCCGAACCTTCGCCGTCGCCGAGCTCGCCGTCGACGCAGCTCCGGTGACCATTTGGTCACGGGCGTGCACCCGTTGTGCTTGCCGCGACCCGTAGAGCCCCTCCAGCACCTCAGCTCCCTCGCTTGCGAGCAGCAGCGCCGATCCCGACCGCACCCGAACTCCGGCCGCCGCTCACGAGCTCGCCGTCGTCGGTACCGGCCACCACAGGCACGGCCACCACCACCGTTCGACGCGCGGGAGCAAGGGCTCTCCAACGAGCCCAAGCACGGCCTCGCCCGTGCCCTGTAGCGCGTTTCCGTATCGCGCCGCCGTCTCGGGCCTCGCCGGCGTCATGTCGCCGGTGGGTTTGACCCACCTTGACCACGGCAGGACCCCCCTGTGTCCATGACAGGTGGGCCCAGCCCTGTTAGCTAATTAGGATTAGCACTAGCCGAATTAGTTAAACTAACTACCCCCCTGACACTGACCAGTGGGCCCCAGCGCCACTAATTCCTAATTAGGATTAAATTAACCCTGTTAAACCCCCCTGTCACTGACGTGTGGCCCCCACACGTCAGGTTTGACCCCAGCCAGCCGCAGTTGACCACTGACGTCATGCTGACGTCATGCTGGCGCAATATATATATTTCTGGATTTAATTTAAATCAGGAAATTCCAGAATATTATTTAAACTTCAAAAATTCATAACTTTTATTCTGTAACTCCAAATCAGACAAATTATATATGAAAAATGATCAGAAAAATCCAATCTATCCATCTGTACTATTTTCATGCATGATCAAACAAGTTAAATTGATGTTTAAAGCAGAACAAGGAAAAGCACTTTAAAAGGCCATGTTTGAGTTTGAAATTTGAATCTTCGATTCAAATCTGTTCAAACCCTTCTGGTCTTAGTTGCATTAGCCCAACACACTCATATTGCCATGTTTCATGCATGCATCATATTGTTGCACATTGTTTGGTGATGGTTGTGTATCGGTGTCCTTTGCGACAGGTTCTGCCTCCGAGGAGTACCGTGATTACCCTAACGAAGAACCGTATCAGTGCATCGAACCATCAGGCAAGCAACCAACCATTTGATCATATCGATACAATCCCATGTTCTCGCTTCTGCTCTCTTTTACTGCATTAAGACAACGCTTTTCAAACTGCTGTGTGCTACGGTAGTTGAACCCATTTCCTCTGCATGACCTGTCATTGCCACAGTAACTAGATGAAACCCACTAGCATGTGTAGGAGTTGATTGAGCCATATGTATGTGTTGTTCCTACCTTTCTATGCCTGCTATGCTTAGAGTCGTGTCAGGTCTGGTTCATCTGGGTGATGGGCTAGAGTGAAATGATTATGTCGGTAATGAGAGTGGTGTGGTGAACACGATTTGGTAAAGGTATCGATGAGAGGCCATGTAGGAGTACATGGTGGGTTGTTTCATTGAAGCCGACCTTAAGCACTGAGATCTGTATGTGTGATTTAAGATACAGCTACTACCAGGCATTGGGCCCTGAAATATGACCCCGCTCGACTTCTTACTCACCCTAGCTCTCTGTCCAGGAGTTGCAAGTAGTTTCTGGTGTTTGTAGCCTACTGGAGGCCGTGGACAGCGCTGACCGTAGGGGTGGGCTGTGATGCGGTAGGTACGTGGCCGGGTGTACCGAATACCCGTTAGGTATCTCGAGAACCCTGTTCACATCGTTCGGGGCTGTATGGGAAACCTCGGCCGGACTCCCTGCGGATGGAACCTGAATAGGCGATAAACCTGGACTAGAGGCTTAAGTGTTTAGGTAGGTCGTGGTCTACACCCACGTCGGCTTTCGCTTGAAGTCTGCCGAGCACATGTCGTGTGCAGACACTAAGTGGTGGAAACATGTATGAAGAAGTACACCCCTGCAGGGTTATCATGATCTATTCGAATAGCCGCGTCCGCGGTAAAGGACTACTTGGTTGCCTATACAGTTCATAGACAAGTAAATGGAAACTACTAAAAGCCTCAAGATAAGTGTGAGTGCCGAGGATGGCTCTTCCGTAGGAAGACGGAGGGGGATCATCGGTAGTGTATTGAATTGGTGAGTAGTGGACTCGTGTGCGCAAAACCATTTCAAGTTGAAGTATCGTAGGATAGTCTAGCCAAGAGTCAAAGCTGGCTTGCTGCAATAACTCCACCAACCCTTCTTGATAATATGCATGTATGTAGGATCTGATGTAAGTCTTGTTGAGTACCTTTGTACTCATGTTGCTATAATTTACATTTTTACAGAAGACGCTGCAACCCCTTCTGATGGGTTCTATGTAGACGTTGACATCAACGAGTAGGCTAAAGGCCCAGGTGGTGACCCTGAGCTTGTGAAGGACCACGTAGTATAGCTAGGCTTTCCAAGCCTCTTTTATTTTACTAGTTGTCTGTACTCAGACAAGTTACTTCCGCTGTTGGTTTGTATGACTGTATGACTTGAATGTTGGGTCGTGAGACCCGTACTTTTGTGTATGATATGTATGGCTCCCTGAGCCTTAAATAATGTACTTGTGTCGTAGAGTCATGTTGTGATGCTTCGTTGTATTTGCACATATCAAGCATATTGTGTGTATGATTGAAATGCTTGGTATGTGTGGGATCTGACTACCTAGTTGTTTATCTTTAGTAGCCTCTCTTACCGGGAAATGTCTCCTAGTGTTACCGCTGAGCCATGGTAGCTTGCTACTGCTCTGGAACACTTAGGCTGGCCGGCATGTGTCCTTCTTCGTTCCTGTGTCTGTCCCTTCGGGGAAATGTCACGCATTGAGTACCGGAGTCCTGTTAGCCCGCTACAGCCCGGTTTACCGGAGTCCTGCTAGCCCAGTGCTACAGCCCGGACCCACTTGCTGATGACCGACACGTTCGAAGCTGGGTCATGGATGCCTGTCCCTGTAAGTCTGTGCCACTTTGGGTTTACGACTAGTCATGTCAGCCCGGGCTCCTTATCATATGGATGCTAGCGACACTATCATATACGTGAGCCAAAAGGCGCAAACGGTCCCGGGCAAAGGTAAGGCGACACCCGTGGGGATACCGTGCGTAAGGCCGCAAAGTGATATGAGGTGTTACCGGCTAGATCAATGTGACATCGAGTCGGGGTCCTGACAGCGTTAGCATCAGAGCCGGACTGCCTGTAGGTTCTCCAAGCCAAACTGGTCGATGTTGAGTCTAGAAATTCTTTAGTTATATGTAGGGGAATTGTTTGTGGGTTGGAACGTAAGGCTCTTTTTACTCCTTTATCTTATGACATTCTGATCTGAGTCAGTCTATTCTTCCACCGGGGGTTAAGGAATTAGGAGCTATTCTCTCTATCAGGATCACGTGTTACTAATCAGTAGTACCTTATAGGTTTGATGGTTACAAGCCTAGTTCAGTTCTACTACCACATTATGTTGCTAGGATGGACTCAGAACTTGGTATGATGATGATGAGTGTGTATGTAATCCTTTGTCAAATGTCTCAAAATCCTTCTTGAGCATTTACAGCTGTTATGCTGCCGAAATTTTGCTAGAAATTCTAATGCCTTGCATTATGATTGTGCTTTCAGATGGCCACTCGCGACCTCAATCAAGTGGTTCGCCTGACTCGATGCCTAGATGTACCCGGCCATACTGCCAAGTTGGTCAGGGTAATGACTGAGGCTGGATACCGCTGGTATCCTGAGTACACGGTCGAAGAGCAATTCCGAGACTTTAATCAAAGCCAGTATCTCTGCACTGTCAGGATATTTCCATCTTATCCTGGATCCACCGAGCCCCTTCACTGCTCCTATGGACTCGGGGTTACTATTGAGATGGCTGTGCAGGACGCCGCCTACTCTATGATGACCATCATGCGAGTCAGATCTGGTCTATTTCGGGACTCTGATTTCCGGTATATGCCAGGATCACTTCCGGGAGCACAAGGGTATCTCCAGGCTATCTATGCTGACCCCACTCAGGAGGATTCACGGACTCGCACCACTGCTGAGATGCTCGAGGATAAGGACCGTGAAAATCGGGCCTTGAGGTTAGATCTCTTCAATACCCGTGCTGACCACTGGGCCACATTGACTCGGTTCGCACCGGCGGTGCAAGCTGGATATTCAGATATGCGCGATCTCTATCCTGTGAGATCTGCTCTGCCAGACGTGATGGGTTGGCGTGATGTAGGAGGCATCACCCCACCTCGCGGTCCCCGCAGGCCACGGTCTGTTGGTCCAAGACCTCATCCTAGCCCCTATGGTCCACAAGCTCCGCGAGATCGTCTGTTTCCGGATGATCATGTTGAGCTTCCAGGCTATGGAGGTGACTTCTACGAGGACTACTACGGATCGGTCTGAGTTAGTGGTAGTATCACTAGTTCGCACTAGCTGTGTCGTCTATCGTCCCGCGTGACTCGTGGGATATGACCTAGTTTGTACTCTTTCCGGAGGTGTAGAAAAATAATGTATAGGAGCTTGGGATGCCTCCGATGAGATGTAATCCTCTTTCACCGTAATAGTACTTTGTTTGGTCTTGTACTAAACCCTGTATGGTGTGTATGACGATGGAATAAAGAAGCAGTTTCTGTATTTACCATGTCATACGGATGATCATCTTGCATTTCGAGTTATTCCTTACATTTTATATCCTATGTCGGAATTTTATCATCCTGACTAAATCATTGTCTTGTTACCTAGGATGGTCAACACGCGCACTAACCCTGCTCCTCAAGAGCAGGCCGAAGGCAGTGAAGTCAGGGATGCAAATCTGCCTCATCCCCCTTCCCTAGCCGAGGTTATGATGGAAGCTGAGAGAAACAAGCGGGAGACCAACCATTTGTTGGAGCGTATTGAACAGAACACGGCACACCATCAGAGGACTAACGTGGTGTCACTCAGTGATTTTATCAAATTACATCCACCCATGTTCCACCACTCCGTCGAGCCTCTCGACGCTGATGACTGGCTTCGCAGTATCTCTCAGAAACTGCGTTCCGCGCTGGTAGCGGAGGCTGACAAGGTCACCTTTGCTGCATATCATCTTGAAGGCCCCGCCAGTCTATGGTGGGAGAATTATGGAGCTATGCGCCCAGCGGGCCATGTCACTACTTGGGCTGAATTCAGCGAGGCTTTCCGTGAACATCACATTCTGGAGGGTCTCATGGACCGTAAACGTGAGGAATTTTGCAATTTCACCCAAGGCCGACTCTTTGTGGATGCTTACAGCAGGGAGTTTGGTAATCTCGCATGATATGCAACTGAGGAAGTGTCTACTGATGCCAAGAAGCAAGCAAGGTTCCGTAAGGGCCTTAGTCCTGAGCTTCGCCGCGACCTCCGTCTGCATGAGTGCACATCTTTTCAGAAACTTGTTAACAAAGCCATCAGTGCTGAAACTGGTCAGACTGACTATGACGCAACACGCAAGCATGGCCGTGACATGGGTTCCTCATCCGGTGCTGGTCCTCAGAAGCGCCGCGTGTGGGTACCCAACACCGCCCTGCCACCCAGGTTCACACCGAGGCCACCCTTTCATGCGCCTCGCCCTGTTCAACAGTCTGCTCCAGCCAAGCCCTATGGGGGTCCAACCAACAATGCTCCTCCACGTACCAGTTCCGTGACTTGTTTCAAGTGTGGGGAATCTGGCCACTATATGCGTGAGTGTCCCCAGACCAACCCCAACCAGTCTGCTAAAGCTGTTGGCCGTGGCAAACCGACAGGGAAAGTGTTCCACGCCAAGCCGGCCACCGCTACACGTGGCCATGTCAACTGTATCTCTGCCGAAGAAGCTCAAGAAGATCCCAACATCGTTCTCGGTACGCTTCTTGTTAACTGCCACCCGGCATCTGTTCTTTTCGATACAGGAGCCTCTCATTCATTTATATCCGAGAACTATGCTCGTTTGCATAACACCGCATTCTGTGACATGCCATCCACTATGGAAATTTCTACTCCTGGTTCTAGATGGCAGACCTCTAGGGTAAGTCATGGAAATGAAATCCAAGTCGACAGACTTGTTTTCCTTGCATCATTGATAGCCCTTAAATTTGCAGATATTAATATCATTTTGGGTATGGACTGGATGTCAGCTCATCATGCCAAAATTGATTGCTTCTCTAGGACTGTTCAACTCACCCATCCTTCGGGGAAGATAGTCAATGTCTTGACCCGAATAGCCAAGCGACAATTATATTCTCTTAACGCCAGCCCTTTGCCAGACCTTGAGGACGTTCCGGTAGTCCGTGACTTTCCGGATGTCTTCCCAGAGGAATTGCCAGGTGTTCCACCTGACAGGGATGTTGAGTTCGTAATAGACCTCATCCCAAGAACCGTTCCGATTGCTAGAAGACCTTATAAGATGGCACCCCTAGAACTAGCCGAGCTTAAGAAACAACTCGATGAGTCCTTGAAAAAGGGTTTCATCCGCCCTAGTTCATCTCCGTGGGCTTGCCCCGTCCTATTCGTCAAGAAGAAGGATGGTACGGACCGGATGGTTGTAGATTACCGACCTGTCAATTTGGTCACAATCAAGAACAAATATCCACTTCCCAGGATCAACGACCTGTATGATCAGCTCGCTGGATCCTCAGTCTTCTCCAAGATGGATTTGAGGTTGGGCTACCATCAAATCAAAATCAGAAATGGGTACATTCCTAAAACGGCCTTTGTTACTCGTTATGGCCAATACGAGTACACCGTCATGTCCTTCGGATTAACCAACGCTCCAGCCACCTTTTCTCGGTTAATGAACTCAATCTTCATGGAGTATTTGGATAAATTCGTCGTAGTTTATCTCGATGATATACTCATCTACTCCAAGAACGAGGAAGAACATGCCGAACATTTAAGGCTAGTGTTGAAGAAACTTCGAGAGCATCGCCTTTATGCCAAATTTTCTAAATGTGAATTCTGGTTGTCAGAAGTGACCTATCTGGGTCATGTAATATCTGGTAAAGGTATTGCAGTTAACCCTGAGCGAGTTCAAGCCGTCCTTAATTGGACTCCACCTGAATCGGTCAAGCAAGTTCGGAGTTTTCTGGGCTTAGCGAGCTTGTCAGGACCCCGACTCAATGCCACATCGATCTAGCATGTAACACCTCATATCACTTTGCGGCCTCACGCACGGTATTCCCACGGGTGTCGCCTTACCTTAGCCCGGGACCGTTTGCGCCTTTTGGCACACGTATATGACGGTGTCGCTAGCATCCATATGATAAGGAGCCCGGGCTGACATGGCTAGTCGTAAACCCAAAGTGGCACAGACTTACAGGGACAGGCATCCATGACCCAGCATCGAACGTGTCGGTCATCAACGAGTGAATCCAGGCTGTAGCACTAGGCTAGCAGGACTCCGGTGAACCGGGCTGTAGCAGGCTAACAGGACTCCGGTATTCATCGCGTGACATTTCCCCGAAGGGACAGACACAGGAACGAAGAAGGACACATGCCGACCAGCCTAAGTGTTCCGGAGCAGTAGCAAGCTACCATAGCTCGGTGGAAACACTAGGAGACATTTCCCGGTAAGAGAGGCTACTAAAGATAAACAACTAGATAGTCAGATCCCACACATACCAAGCATTTCAATAACATACACACAATATGCTCGATATATGCAAATACAACATGGCATCACAACATGACTCTATGACTCGAGTAATTTATCAATAGGCTCCGAGGAGCGAGATATTACAAACATGGGTCTCATGACCCAACATTCAGAGCATACAAATCAAAGCACAAGCGGAAGCTATCATGTCTGAGTACAGACATCTACAAATGAAAAAGGCTGAGAAGCCTGGCTATCTACCAAATCCCGCCGAGGGCACAAGATCGTAGCTGAGGTAACAAGCTAAACGTCGAAGTCCACGCGAAACTACTAGTGAGACCGAAGTCTCTCTGCAAAAACATAAAATAGGCAAACGTGAGTACAAATGTACCCAGCAAGACTTACATCAGAACTAACTACATATGCATCATTATCAACCAAGGGGATGATGGGGTTTAACTGCAGCAAGCCAGCTTTGACTCGGTGGCTATCCTAAACTACGACTGCAAGCGACTCTTTTGAGGTGGCGCACACGAGTCCACATATTCACCATTCCAATACACCAATATGGATCCGCTCCCGTCTCCCTACGAGAACGCCATCCATAGCACTCACGCTTATCTTGCGCATTTTAAAGTATCCACTTTCACTTGTCTATGAACTGATATAAGCAACCCAGAAGTCCTTTACCGCGGACACGGCTATTCGAATAGATGATGTTAACCCTGCAGGGGTGTACTTCTTCACACACGCTCTCACCACTTACCGCTGTTTACACGACATGTACTCGGCAACCTTCAAGCGGAAGCCCAACGTGGGTGTCAGCGACGGCCTGCCTAAACACTCGAGTCTCTAGTCCAGGTTTATCGCCTATTCGGGTTCCATCCATGAGGAGATCCGGCCGGAGTTTCGCTCACAGCCCCAAACGATGTGAACAGGGTTCCGTGACACCAAACGGGCGCCCGGTTTACCGTGCCACGTGCCTACCGCATCGCAGCCCACCCCTACGGTCAGCACTGCGCACAGCCTCCAGCATACTACAAACACCAGAAACTACTTGCAACTCCTGGACAGAGGACAAGGGTGATCAAGAAGCCGAGAGGGTCCATTGGTTTCGGGCCCAATGCGTGGTAGTAGCTGAATCATGGATCACAAACACAGAACTCAGTTCCTGAGGACGGCTGCAATGAGACAACCCACCATGTACTCCTACATGGCCTCTCACCGCTACCTTTACCAAATCGTGTTCACACACTTAGCTCACACACAGTAGGACATGTTCACATGCCTCTGATTCATCCCCGATGAATCAGACCTGACTCAACTCTAAGCAGTAGCAGGCATGACAACAAACATAAATGAGTAGGCACATCAGGGCTCAAACAACTCCTACTCATGCTAGTGGGTTTCATCTATTTACTGTGGCAATGACAGGTCATGCAAAGGATAAAGGGGTTCAGCTACCGCAGCAAGTAACAGTTGAATCGTTGTTGTCCTAATGCAGTAAAAGAGAGCAGGAGTGAGAGAGTAGGATTTTATCGGAATGAACAAGGGGGTTTTGCTTGCCTGGCACTTCTGAAGATAACATTGAGTCTTCATCAGTGTCAACGATCACATCATCGGTATCATGTCTATCGAGAGGGGACAAATACCGGCAACACAGAAGGGAACACAATCAATGCAATGCACAATATGATGCATGATCATGACATGGCAAAATGAATGTGTTTTGAGCTAATGCAACTAGCAACAGATTAAATGAAGTTGGTTTGAATACAAGATTCAAATTCAAACTCCATATGTGGTTATTTAAATGTCATTCACTTCATTTGCCCTAAACAGTAGTGATAAGTTGTTCTAACATGCATGAAAATGGTACAGATGGATTCCTTGAATTTTTCTGATAATTTTTCATATATAATTTATTTAATTTGGAGTTACGGTTAATTTTCTATGATTTATTGAGGTTTTAGCTATTTTCTGGAATTTTCTGAATATAAATTAAATCCAGAAAACATTACTGCGTCAGCATGACGTTGGCATGACGTCAGCAAGTCAACAGGGGCCGGCTTGGGTCAAACCTGATGTGTGGGGTCCACACGTCAGTGTCTCAGACTGGTTTGTGTCGCTGACATGTGGGCCCAGTCAACGGCCACATCAGCTAGGTCAACTCCGACGCGTGGGGCCAGTGTGGTTAACTTAAACTAAACAGGGGTTAACCGTGGTTAGTTAAGGGCGTGGGGCCCATATGTCAGTGAGAGATAGGGCTGTTAGCAGGGTCATTAGTGACTAAGTAAGTGCGCCACGTCGGCGTCACCGGAGTTCAGTCGGCGGCGACCAAACCCGGGGCGGCAACACGCCGGAGTTGCTCGGGTTTCGCGTACAGACAGCGGTTTGAGCCGCGGTTGATCTCTACGGGTAGCTGGTGTTGCAGCGCGTCGGCTGGTGGCAGTAGCCGGGCCGGGGGTGGCCGGAGTGGACGGCCACGAGCTCAAAGGCGGTGGCCAGAGTTCGGTTGTGCACGGGATTGCGCTAGGGTGCACGGGGAGGAGGGTGGTGGGGTGATATGTGCTACTGGGAGCGTGCTGAGCACGATGGAGTGCTCGGACACGAGCTCCAGCGACTAGCGCGGCGGCGGCGACATCGCTGGCGGTGGTAAGCTCGCGGCTCCGGCGGATTTGTTAGCTACGCGGTGCAAACGAGGCAGGGGAGAGAGGGAAAAGATTCCGGTGCTCACGGTGAACTCGCAGAGCAGACTAGTGGGCTCGGGGGCGGCCGGAGTGCGACGAATTGACGGCGACGATCTCCGGTGGCCGAGGAGGGGAACGGCGACGTGGGCGGCGATGCAGGGCTCCCGGCATTGCGTAGCTCCATGGAGAGGTCGGGGGCGTCGAGGCGGAGCCTTTGGTCACTCTGGTGGAGTGGAACGAGGGTGGTGGCTACGGCTGCGACGAGCGGTGGCGACGGCGGTCCTCGGTCGCGGGAGGGAGAGGGAGCAGAGGGGGATAGGGACGGAGGGAGAGACGCGGGAGAGTGAGGGAGGGTCGAGGGAGCCGCGTGGCGTCTCCAGGGAGTAGCGGAGGCAAGCAGGGAGGCAGGAGGTGGCCTGGGCGTGTGCCCGCGCGCTCCGGCCACGCGCCTGCGCCTACTGGCGCGAGGAGGAAGGCGACAGGGGGGGGGGAAGTGGTGGGCTGGGCCTGCCAGCTAGGCCGCCAGGTAGGTTTGGGCCGGGTGGGCTGACAGGTAACTTCCTTCTCTCTCTCTGTCTTTTATTTTCTGTTCTGTTTTTCTTTTATTTAATTCTTTTGCCACTGTTTTGAATTAAAATAATAATTCAAACAATGCCAAAGCTCCTCTGAATATTTTATATTGCTAGATGGACTTTTCCAAAAGCTTATAAAATATTTCAGGGGTATTTGAAATTATATTCTAATTATATGAATATAATTCAAATTCAAATAGTTAATGATTTAAATCCAAAGTCCCAAAAATAATTCCTTAAAAATGTTCAATATTTTGGTTGGGACGAGAACCCTTACCAAAAATTATCAGACATTTAAGGAGAGCATTTTGGAGCAATGAATGAGATTTCTAGGGTTTTTGCCCCTCTTTTATTTAAGTTTTTGAGGCTTCCAAAATTCCTCAGTTCAAGTTTTCAAAAATATAGACATGATGCACACATGAAGCTAGCCTAGAGCATTACCAGAAGCTAGGGATGTGACAACTCACCCCCACTAAACAAGAATCTCGTCTCGAGATTCAAGCGTAGGGTAAGGTGAAAGGTAAACGTAACTAGTATAATCTTCACGATCCAGGGTGCACTTCAGTTGAACGTTGATTCATTCACCATCATTGTCTTGATGTCTTGCTCTGAGAAATCCTGCCAACATGACATGGGGGAAGAAGGAGACTCTAGAAGGGTCGATCTTCTCGAAGATCGAACAACTCACGGAATGAGACATAGGACCATCTCTCGGGTTGAGACACGAGATACACATCAAGAGGGGTGGAAAGAACGGATTACGAAGGTTCACTAGGTGGACAACAATTCCACACTTAAGAAGGTGGTAAACGATTGTCAACGTAGCAAGGAGTTGAGTTGCCATGACACCACAACGAGGCACCTTAGGGTAGGTGACTCGTAGAAATATCCAAGTGGCAAAAAGAATTACCTTTGATATAGAGATCATTGAAAACTCTTCATACCAGCCTAAGGCAATTCACAACGATCGTTTGGAGGGGGTCGGTAGAATGGCATACTCGGACTTGGATGATGTGGATTACCTTGTTGAAGACAACGTAATGGATGATTTTGCTTATCACCGGAAATGGAAGAGACCCATGGTAGAATGGCACATTGGCGGTGCAAAGTGGGAACAAAATGCAAATGATGGGAATGATTCTAGTAACTGGGGAGAGGCTCAACAATAGAGAGTTATCCCACTATTGGAATGGTTATAGCATAACCGAGGAAACTGAGAGCGCTATACAGTTAATACCGACGATCAAACCTAGCACTTGCGCGTGCTCTCAAGAACTTGAGCAATTCCATAATCATCAAGGTTTTACCAACATCCGTGTCAAGGATCCTGGCAACACAACTTGCTACCATGATGAATGATGATGGATGATGCAGATGCGAAGGAAGATAACACTTCTCAGATTTCATCTTAGCGGGGCCAAGGGAATAAAATCTGGATGATCGACCGAGAGACATTTAGCACTCCGCTTCTAATGTTCTCCTTGATGTGCTAGTGTAACCCATTCATAGATATGGTTTGATATCTAAAACATCAAGTAAAAGGTCGGACTTCGGGAACACAAAAATCCATAGGGGCAACTAGGGAGTAAACCCTACGAAATCCCTATGGGGAGGTGGCCAACTTCTTCAATCAAGATACTACAATAATAGGTCTTCCGGTTGGGTGTGTTGGCCACGACATCCACTTTACCGGTTATCGAGGGACCAATATTATAGTTCTTGGAAAATGTTCCAACCATCATATCTGCCTGAGATTCAGATCTGGTTGGTGTCAGGATATTCCAGACTCATCGAGTCTAGGAAGACAAATGAAAATTTGCAACACAAATCGACGAGATGACGTTGCGGGATTCTCGGGAGATGAACTACGATAGCAAGCTCCAAAACATGAGCTGGTTCTGCTACAAACATGTGAACACGTTGTCCCAGACAAGCATGCCCACATGGTAGTCTTACAATAAAACACTACCGAGTTCTGGTTGGGAACCATCAGCGAGGATATCGAAGTTCTTTCATAAGTCCGGATTAGCTCTTATGAAGGAACTCCTTCTCCTTGAACAAATCAATCAGTGGCTTGGTGTGCTAGGGATACATATAGATTGAAGGTTGCAAGTCTTCAAACCACAGCATTCTTCGCACGTGTGCATGACTGATTTGGAATGATTCCAAAGAAAGCAACATTGACTTTCTCGAATCCACGGCGGCAACTTGCATCAGATGCACATGAATTAAAGGAAGTCACTACCTTCATCCAAACATATGCTTCATGAGCTAGCATGAACAAATGCTTTCAAAAGTTTCTAACACTAGCTTAATGTTCAACAAAATCATGGAGGAGATAAGAATGTTGTCAATGGGCTCAACAACAATTCATCTAGGTTCCCTTTTAAAAGGAATTCCGTAGTTAAGTGAACACGGTGATAGCATTGGTCAGACCAAAGATGTAATGGTGTATGCTCGAGGGATCAACCACGAATAAGACAACATTACGAGCATCGTTGGTACTGATTTGATTTGACGATAGCCCACACTCAAATCAAAGGATTGATAAGACAATAGGTCCAGCAACTGATCACAGGGACCAATCGATGAAGATATCATCTTTCTTCAACACACACTACACAAGAATATCCCTTTGGAACGAACTAAGTCAGGCAAGCTTTTATCTTCCAACTCTCCAAGTTGTTGTCTAGCTTCACCAACTAGCTCAGGGATATCTAACACCGATTTTTGGAGAGAAGGTGGTTCACAAGAACCCAACTTGATCACGAGATCAACATAGCGGTCAGGCGACAACCTGGTGATACTTCCGAGAAGAAATTTGGAATATCATGAACCACCGGTATGTTACTAAGCTCGAGAACAATCTTACTTTTCAGGGCAAGACGATATGATCAAATAAGCAAGGATTGGCACTATCCTAACTCACTGATCGGAGAGTGCACCAGAAATAAGGACTAGGTAGCACAATCAACCTTAGGGTGACGATTCAATAATCAACACGCTAAGAATGAGGTTATCGTCCATTTAACTACCAAGCAATGGAGTTGCTAGCTGTATTGATTTCACACGCCATGATTCATTTGTCGGCATTCCGGTTACAATAACACGGAAACCGAGAAATTATCAATGATGATCAGAAGTATTACTGCGTCAAGAATTCATAAGATGGTGTGCAATTCCCATGATATTCCTGATATAAAGATGGTAATACTTCAAGGTAGAACAGACCAGAAGCTGGATTAGCATTTTGATCTGCGGAATACAATTGCTTTGACCCATCCTAGATATGGATGAGATTCTGGAGTTTGTTTCTCCTATTCGTTCTGAAATAGAATGGCTTGGCGGACCACAAGGGTAATAGGCATCGACGAACGAATGCACGCATACTCTTGACTATAAATTGATAGACGAGGGTAAGAATGCAACTAAAGAGAACAACTCAAAGGAACATATAATTTTCTGAGTTGTGGATGCATAGATTAGTATGCCGAACCAAGTTCAACATATTTCTTCCGGATAACCCATGCAGAAAGGTAGAACTCGCAGAGTCACGATTTATGAATGGAGAACTCCTCAAGGATAATCCTGTTGTGATATTTCAGTTCAACGAGGAACTTCTGCCATAAGTAGTTCATGGTATTTGGAAGAAGAAGATACCACGGACTTCAAGGACTATCGCAAAGGTTACTAATATCCTAAAGGCACTAGCAATTACTATCAACATGAAGTAGGTAGAGTGAATCTCGGGTTCAAAACCCAAGGAGTAGAATACCTACTACTAAGTAGCATCACGGGATGCTTTCGAGAATGATGGCCAGAATCATCACACTGGGAACACAAATCATGGCTAAATTACTAGATGATCCCCTAAGACACCTAGGGTCATAATAATATCTCCAACATATATGTCAAGGTAACAGAGTACCTCAACTCACTGATTAGTGTGGTTAATCTGGCCCATGGGAACATTGAAACGGGAAGAAAGGATTTGCAAATGCATCAAACTACTTAGAAACCTGGGATGACTCAGACAGTATAACGGCTGTAAATGCTCAGAAAAGATTTGAGACATTCACAAAAATGGTGGCATAACCACTCAGAAGCACAATATCAAGGTTCCGAGATCAGCAATTAACATACGGAAGTAGTAGGAACTGAACTGATACTTAAACCCAACAATCTTAAGTCTACGGATTAGTAACACATGATCCTGATAGAAAGAAGAGATAGCCTAGTTCTTAATCCCCGTAGAAGAGAAGATGATGACTCAGATCAGAAGGCCATGAGGTATAAGGAGTAAAAAGAGCCTTACGTTCCATCCCACAATCAATTCCCTTATATAACTAAGAATTTCTAGACTCAACTTCGACCAGTTTGGCTTGATAATCCTACAGGCAGTCAAGCTTTGATACCAACGCTGTCAGGACCCCGACTCAATGCCACATCGATCTAGCATGTAACACCTCATATCACTTTGCGGCCTCACGCACGGTATTCCCACGGGTATCGCCTTACCTTAGCCCGGGACCGTTTGCGCCTTTTGGCACACGTATATGACGGTGTCGCTAGCATCCATATGATAAGGAGCCCGGGCTGACATGGCTAGTCGTAAACCCAAAGTGGCACAGACTTACAGGGACAGGCATCCATGACCCAGCATCGAACGTGTCGGTCATCAACGAGTGAATCCAGGCTGTAGCACTGGGCTAGCAGGACTCCGGTGAACCGGGCTGTAGCAGGCTAAAAGGACTCCGGTATTCATTGCGTGACATTTCCCCGAAGGGACAGACACAGGAACGAAGAAGGACACATGCCGGCCAGCCTAAGTGTTCCGGAGCAGTAGCAAGCTACCATAGCTCGGTGGAAACACTAGGAGACATTTCCCGGTAAGAGAGGCTACTAAAGATAAACAACTAGATAGTCAGATCCCACACATACCAAGCATTTCAATAACATACACACAATATGCTCGATATATGCAAATACAACATGGCATCACAACATGACTCTATGACTCGAGTAATTTATCAATAGGCTCCGAGGAGCGAGATATTACAAACATGGGTCTCATGACCCAACATTCAGAGCATACAAATCAAAGCACAAGCGGAAGCTATCATGTCTGAGTACAAACATCTACAAATGAAAAAGGCTGAGAAGCCTGACTATCTACCAAATCCTGCCGAGGGCACAAGATCGTAGCTGAGGTAACAAGCTAAACGTCGAAGTCCACGCGAAACTACTAGTGAGACCGAAGTCTCTCTGCAAAAACATAAAATAGGCAAACGTGAGTACAAATGTACCCAGCAAGACTTACATCAGAACTAACTACATATGCATCATTATCAACCAAGGGGATGATGGGGTTTAACTGCAGCAAGCCAGCTTTGACTCGAAGGCTATCCTAAACTACGACTGCAAGCGACTCTTTTGAGGTGGCGCACACGAGTCCACATATTCACCATATCAATACACCACTATGGATCCGCTCCCGTCTCCCTACGAGAACGCCATCCATAGCACTCACGCTTATCTTGCGCATTTTAAAGTATCCACTTTCACTTGTCTAGGAACTGATATAAGCAACCCAGAAGTCCTTTACCGCGGACACGGCTATTCGAATAGATGATGTTAACCCTGCAGGGGTGTACTTCTTCACACACGCTCTCACCACTTACCGCTGTTTACACGACATGTACTCGGCAACCTTCAAGCGGAAGCCCAACGTGGGTGTCAGCCACGGCCTGCCTAAACACTCGAGTCTCTAGTCCAGGTTTATCGCCTATTCGGGTTCCATCCATGAGGAGATCCGGCCGGAGTTTCGCTCACAGCCCCAAACGATGTGAACAGGGTTCCGTGACACCAATCGGGCGCCCGGTTTACCGTGCCACGTGCCTACCGCATCGCAGCCCACCCCTACGGTCAGCGCTGCGCACGGCCTCCAGCATACTACAAACACCAGAAACTACTTGCAACTCCTGGACAGAGGACAAGGGTGATCAAGAAGCCGAGAGGGTCCATTGGTTTCGGGCCCAATGCGTGGTAGTAGCTGAATCATGGATCACAAACACAGAACTCAGTTCCTGAGGACGGCTGCAATGAGACAACCCACCATGTACTCCTACATGGCCTCTCACCGCTACCTTTACCAAATCGTGTTCACACACTTAGCTCACACACAGTAGGACATGTTCACACGCCTCTGATTCATCCCCGATGAATCAGACCTGACTCAACTCTAAGCAGTAGCAGGCATGACAACAAACATAAATGAGTAGGCACATCAGGGCTCAAACAACTCCTACTCATGCTAGTGGGTTTCATCTATTTACTGTGGCAATGACAGGTCATGCAAAGGATAAAGGGGTTCAGCTACCGCAGCAAGTAACAGTTGAATCGTTGTTGTCCTAATGCAGTAAAAGAGAGCAGGAGCGAGAGAGTAGGATTTTATCGGAATGAACAAGGGGGTTTTGCTTGCCTGGCACTTCTGAAGATAACATTGAGTCTTCATCAGTGTCAACGATCACATCATCGGTATCATGTCTATCGAGAGGGGACAAATACCGGCAACACAGAAGGGAACACAATCAATGTAATGCACAATATGATGCATGATCATGACATGGCAAAATGAATGTGTTTTGAGCTAATGCAACTAGCAACAGATTAAATGAAGTTGGTTTGAATACAAGATTCAAATTCAAACTCCATATGTGGTTATTTAAATGTCATTCACTTCATTTGCCCTAAACAGTAGTGATAAGTTGTTCTAACATGCATGAAAATGGTACAGATGGATTCCTTGAATTTTTCTGATAATTTTTCATATATAATTATTTAATTTGGAGTTACGGTTAATTTTCTATGATTTATTGAGGTTTTAGCTATTTTCTGGAATTTTCTGAATATAAATTAAATCCAGAAAACATTACTGCGTCAGCATGACGTTGGCATGACGTCAGCAAGTCAACAGGGGCCGGCTCGAGTCAAACCTGATGTGTGGGGTCCACACGTCAGTGTCTCAGACTGGTTTGTGTCGCTGACATGTGGGCCCAGTCAACGGCCACATCAGCTAGGTCAACTCCGACGCGTGGGGCCACTGTGGTTAACTTAAACTAAACAGGGGTTAACCGTGGTTAGTTAAGGGCGTGGGGCCCATATGTCAGTGAGAGATAGGGCTGTTAGCAGGGTCATTAGTGACTAAGTAAGTGCGCCACGTCGGCGTCACCGGAGTTCAGCCGGCGGCGACCAAACCCGGGGCGGCAACACGCCGGAGTTGCTCGGGTTTCGCGTACAGACAGCGGTTTGAGCCGCGGTTGATCTCTACGGGTAGCTGGTGTTGCAGCGCGTCGGCTGGTGGCAGTAGTCGGGCCGGGGGTGGCCGGAGTGGACGGCCACGAGCTCAAAGGCGGTGGCCGGAGTTCGGTTGTGCACGGGATTGCGCTAGGGTGCACGGGGAGGAGGGTGGTGGGGTGATATGTTCTACTGGGAGCGTGCTGAGCACGATGGAGTGCTCGGACACGAGCTCCAGCGACTAGCGCGGCGGCGGCGACATCGCCGGCGGTGGTAAGCTCGCGGCTCCGGCGGATTTGTTAGCTACGCGGTGCAAACGAGGCAGGGGAGAGAGGGAAAAGATTCCGGTGCTCACGGTGAACTCGCAGAGCAGACTAGTGGGCTCGGGGGCGGCCGGAATGCGGCGAATTGACGGCGACGATCTCCGGTGGCCGAGGAGGGGAACGGCGACATGGGCGGCGATGCAGGGCTCCCGGCGTTGCGTAGCTCCATGGAGAGGTCGGGGGCGTCGAGGCGGAGCCTTTGGTCACTCTGGTGGAGTGGAACGAGGGTGGTGGCTACGGCTGCGACGAGCGGCGGCAACGGCGGTCCTCGGTCGCGGGAGGGAGAGGGAGCAGAGGGGGATAGGGACGGAGGGAGAGACGCAGGAGAGTGAGGGAGGGTCGAGGGAGCCGCGTGGCGTCTCCAGGGAGTAGCGGAGGCAAGCAGGGTGGCAGGAGGTGGCCTGGGCGTGTGCCCGCGCGCTCCGGCCACGCGCCTGCGCCTACTGGCGC
>NC_057801.1:664132472-664189111 GCF_018294505.1 Triticum aestivum
GGGGGGGGGGAAGTGGTGGGCTGGGCCTGCCAGCTAGGCCGCCAGGTAGGTTTGGGCCGGGTGGGCTGACAGGTAACTTCCTTCTCTCTCTCTGTCTTTTATTTTCTGTTCTGTTTTTCTTTTATTTAATTCTTTTGCCACTGTTTTGAATTAAAATAATAATTCAAACAATGCCAAAGCTCCTCTGAATATTTTATATTGCTAGATGGACTTTTCCAAAAGCTTATAAAATATTTCAGGGGTATTTGAAATTATATTCTAATTATATGAATATAATTCAAATTCAAATAGTTAATGATTTAAATCCAAAGTCCCAAAAATAATTCCTTAAAAATGTTCAATATTTTGGTTGGGACGAGAACCCTTACCAAAAATTATCAGACATTTAAGGAGAGCATTTTGGAGCAATGAATGAGATTTCTAGGGTTTTTGCCCCTCTTTTATTTAAGTTTTTGAGGCTTCCAAAATTCCTCAGTTCAAGTTTTCAAAAATATAGACATGATGCACACATGAAGCTAGCCTAGAGCATTACCAGAAGCTAGGGATGTGACAGAGCTATTGTCGTCGCTTTGTCGAGAACTTCTCCAAAGTTGCCAAACCTCTAACCGAACTCCTCAAGAAAGATAAGAAGTTCGAATGGACTCCACAATGTGAGCATAGCTTTCAGGAACTGAAAAGACGCCTGACCTCTGCTCCCGTACTGGTACCGCCAGACTTCTCCAAGGACTTTGTTATCTACTGCGACGCCTCACGACAAGGACTAGGTTGCATTCTCATGCAAGATCGACACGTAATTGCCTACGCTTCACGGCAATTGCACCCACATGAGGAGAATTATCCTATTCATGATCTAGAGCTTGCAGCCGTAGTCTATGCACTTAAGACCTGGCGACATTACCTCCTCGGTAACCGTTGCGAGATATTCACTGATCACCAAAGCCTGAAGTACATTTTCACTCAACCGGATCTGAATCTCAGGCAAAGACGTTGGGTTGAGTTGATCACAGACTTCGACTTAGGAATAACCTACACCCCAGGGAAAGCCAACGTCATGGCTGATGCGCTAAGTCGTAAATCTTATTGTAACAACCTGATGTTACAACAAAGTCAACCGCTTCTCCATGAGGAATTTCGGAAGCTTAACCTTCACATTGTCCCTCAAGGTTTTCTTTCCACCTTGGTAGCAAAACCTACTCTTACGGATCAAATCATCGCTGCCCAAAAGCGAGATAAGGGAATATCTAAAATCAAAGAGAACATTGCTAGCGGAGGTGCTAGTTGTTTCTCCACAAATGATCATGGTGTTGTGTACTTTGAGAACCGTCTAGTGGTTCCCAAGAACCAGCATCTACGGCAGTTGATCCTTAAGGAAGCTCATGAATCTCCTCTCACCATTCATCCCGGTAGTACTAAGATGTATCAGGACCTACGCCAGGGGTTCCGGTGGACTAGGATGAAGAGAGAGATTGCTCAGTATATTGCAAATTGCGACGTCTGTCGTCGTGTAAAAGCAGAGCACCAACGGCCTGCTGGCACCCTTCAGCCCTTAGCTATTCCTGAATGGAAATGGGATAAAATTGGTATGGATTTCATTACCGGTTTTCCCAGGACCAAGAGAGGGAATAATGCTATTTTCGTCGTTGTCGATCGTCTTTCCAAAGTAGCCCATTTCTTACCTGTTCGTGAGAGTATAACCGCTAGTCAGCTGGCAGACTTATACATCTCCCGAATAGTGTCTCTCCATGGTGTTCCTTTGGAAATTAACTCGGATCGAGGAAGTCTTTTCACCTCTCGATTTTGGGAAAGTTTCCAAAATGCTATGGGGACCCGTCTCTCCTTTAGCACCGCTTTCCACCCTCAGTCGAGTGGTCAAGTGGAACGCGTCAACCAGATTCTAGAAGACATGCTTCGAGCCTCTGTTATCTCATTCGGAATGGACTGGGAGAAGTGCCTTCCATTTGCCGAATTCGCTTACAACAACAGCTATCAATCTAGCTTGGGTAAAGCCCCTTTTGAAGTTCTCTATGGACGACGGTGTCGAACACCCCTTAACTGGTCAGAGACCGGGGAAAGACAATTCTTTGGCCCGGATATGATTCAGGAAGCAGAAGAACAAGTTCGCATCGTTCGTGAAAAGTTGAAAACAGCCCAATCTCGTCAAAAGAGTCAATATGACCGAAAACATAAGGCTATGACTTTCGAGGTTGACGAGAAGGCTTATCTTCGGGTCACCCCTCTGAACGGAACCCATCGTTTCGGTATCAAAGGCAAATTGGCTCCTCGTTACATTGGACCTTTTCGCATTCTCGCCAAACGAGGAGAAGTTGCCTACCAATTGGAACTACCTCCGCACCTCTCCAGAGTCCACGATGTTTTCCACGTTTCTCAACTCAGGCGTTGCTTCTCGGATCCTATCCGTGGAGTGGACCACGAAACGCTTGATCTCCAAGATAATCTTACATATCGAGAGTACCCCGTTCGTATCCTCGATCAGGCCGAACGTACCACCCGACGTCATAATATCAAGTTTCCCAAAGTACAATGGTCGCACCATTCTGAGGATGAAGCAACTTGGGAAAGGGAGGATCGTCTTCGACTCGAGTATCCCGCCTTCTTCCCGGAGGAACCCAAATCTCGGGACGAGATTCTTTTGAGTGGGGGTGAGTTGTCACACCCTAGCTAGTCATGCATTAGAGTGTTGCATCATGTTTACTCTTTCATCAGAAACTTGAAATGGGGATTTGTGAAACCCTCAGAATCATTTTTGAAAAATGACCCAAATAAAAATTTCTCCAAAAGGGTCCAAGAAAATGCTCATGTTGCTCTCTGAAAATATTGGACAGAGATAAAAATCAAATCAATATTTTTAAGAGCTCATAGGTATTTATTTTGGGCATTTGGAATTAATGCATAAATATTTGCATTGGAAATATATTAGTTATATATATTAATATATGTCCAAAAATTATGCCACCTGTTGGGGAGCTCTGGAATAATATATCTAGCTCCTGCAAAAATTGGCATAAGGTAATAAAATGATTTAATATTTTATTTAAATCAAAACAAATGTCAGAAATTAGAAAACAGAAATAAATAAAAGGGAGAAGCTTACCTGGGGCTCCTCCCTGTGCAGCCCAGCCAGCTGGCCGGCCCAGCCAGCTGGCTGGCCCAGCCAGCAGGCGGCCCAGCCCGTCTCCCTCCTCTGTCGTCTTCGTCCTCGACAGAGGGAGGGGAGTGTGCCCGGCGCGCGCGCGCGCCACCGCGCCACGCCACCAGCTCGCCTGCCTGCCTGCCCCTCCCCTCCTCGTCTGGATGGCCTGGAACGACGCCACGCCCTCCCCTGCTCTCTCTCACTCTCCCCCGGTTATTCCTCTCCTCTCCCTCGGTCTCTCTCTCCCGTGTCCGAATGCACCCATCGCCGCCGTTCGCCATAGCAGCCGCCACCGGCCTCCCCTCGCCTCCCCGACACGCTCCCCAGCTCCGCCGCGACCCCCTCTACCTCCTCATCAAGCCACAAGACGCCGGACACCCCATGGAGCTATCGCTGTCGCCATCCTCGCCTCTGGCCGCCGTGGGTACTTGCCGTCGATTCGGGAGCTACCGGGCATCCCCGACCTCGCCCTCGCGCTCGCTGGTCTCGCTGTGAGCCCCTCTCCGTTTCCCCTCTCTTCTCCCCCTCGTTCCCTCACCGTAGCCTCCTCCCCACCACGGCCGAACCTCCGCCGTCGCCGAGCTCGCCGTCGACGCAGCTCCGGTGACCATTTGGTCACGGGCGTGCACCCGTTGTGCTTGCCGCGACCCGTAGAGCCCCTCCAGCGCCTCAGCTCCCTCGCTTGCGAGCAGCAGCGCCGATCCCGACCGCACCCGAACTCCGGCCTCCGCTCACGAGCTCGCCGTCGTTGGTACCGGCCACCACAGGCACGGCCACCACCACTGTTCAACGCACGGGAGCAAGGGCTCTCCAACGAGCCCAAGCACGGCCTCGCCCGTGCCCTGTAGCGCGTTTCCGTATCGCGCCGCCGTCTCGGGCCTCGCCGGCGTCATGTCGCCGGTGGGTTTGACCCACCTTGACCACGGCAGGACCCCCCTGTGTCCATGACAGGTGGGCCCAGCCCTGTTAGCTAATTAGGATTAGCACTAACCGAATTAGTTAAACTAACTACCCCCCTCACACTGACCAGTGGGCCCCAGCGCCACTAATTCCTAATTAGGATTAAATTAACCCTGTTAAACCCCCCTGTCACTGACGTGTGGCCCCCACACGTCAGGTTTGACCCCAGCCAGCCGCAGTTGACCACTGACGTCATGCTGACGTCATGCTGGCGCAATATATATATATTTCTGGATTTAATTTAAATCAGGAAATTCCAGAATATTATTTAAACTTCAAAAATTCATAACTTTTATTCTGTAACTCCAAATCAGACAAATTATATATGAAAAATGATCAGAAAAATCCAATCTATCCATCTGTACTATTTTCATGCATGATCAAACAAGTTAAATTGATGTTTAAAGCAGAACAAGGAAAAGCACTTTAAAAGGCCATGTTTGAGTTTGAAATTTGAATCTTCGATTCAAATCTGTTCAAACCCTTCTGGTCTTAGTTGCATTAGCCCAACACACTCATATTGCCATGTTTCATGCATGCATCATATTGTTGCACATTGTTTGGTGATGGTTGTGTATCGGTGTCCTTTGCGACAGGTTCTGCCTCCGAGGAGTACCATGATTACCCTAACGAAGAACCGTATCAGTGCATCGAACCATCAGGCAAGCAACCAACCATTTGATCATATCGATACAATCCCATGTTCTCGCTTCTGCTCTCTTTTACTGCATTAAGACAACGCTTTTCAAACTGCTGTGTGCTACGGTAGTTGAACCCATTTCCTCTGCATGACCTGTCATTGCCACAGTAACTAGATGAAACCCACTAGCATGTGTAGGAGTTGATTGAGCCATATGTATGTGTTGTTCCTACCTTGCTATGCCTGCTATGCTTAGAGTCGTGTCAGGTCTGGTTCATCTGGGTGATGGGCTAGAGTGAAATGATTATGTCGGTAATGAGAGTGGTGTGGTGAACACGATTTGGTAAAGGTATCGATGAGAGGCCATGTAGGAGTACATGGTGGGTTGTTTCATTGAAGCCGACCTTAAGCACTGAGATCTGTATGTGTGATTTAAGATACAGCTACTACCATGCATTGGGCCCTGAAATATGACCCCGCTCGACTTATTACTCACCCTAGCTCTCTGTCCAGGAGTTGCAAGTAGTTTCTGGTGTTTGTAGCCTACTGGAGGCCGTGGACAGCGCTGACCGTAGGGGTGGGCTGTGATGCGGTAGGTACGTGGCCGGGTGTACCGAATACCCGTTAGGTATCTCGGGAACCCTGTTCACATCGTTCGGGGCTGTATGGGAAACCTCGGCCGGACTCCCTGCGGATGGAACCTGAATAGGCGATAAACCTGGACTAGAGGCTTAAGTGTTTAGGTAGGTCGTGGTCTACACCCACGTCGGCTTTCGCTTGAAGTCTGCCGAGCACATGTCGTGTGCAGACGCTAAGTGGTGGAAACATGTATGAAGAAGTACACCCCTGCAGGGTTATCATGATCTATTCTAATAGCCGCGTCCGCGGTAAAGGACTACTTGGTTGCCTATAAAGTTCATAGACAAGTAAATGGAAACTACTAAAAGCCTCAAGATAAGTGTGAGTGCCGAGGATGGCTCTTCCGTAGGAAGACGGAGGGGGATCATCGGTAGTGTATTGAATTGGTGAGTAGTGGACTCGTGTGCGCAAAACCATTTCAAGTTGAAGTATCGTAGGATAGTCTAGCCAAGAGTCAAAGCTGGCTTGCTGCAATAACTCCACCAACCCTTCTTGATAATATGCATGTATGTAGGATCTGATGTAAGTCTTGCTGAGTACCTTTGTACTCATGTTGCTATAATTTACATTTTTACAGAAGACGCTGCAACCCCTTCTGATGGGTTCTATGTAGACGTTGACATCAACGAGTAGGCTAAAGGCCCAGGTGGTGACCCTGAGCTTGTGAAGGACCACGTAGTATAGCTAGGCTTTCCAAGCCCCTTTTATTTTACTAGTTGTCTATACTCAGACAAGTTACTTCCGCTATTGGTTTGTATGACTGTATGACTTGAATGTTGGGTCGTGAGACCCGTACCTTTGTGTATGATATGTATGGCTCCCTGAGCCTGAAATAAAGTACTTGTGTCGTAGAGTCATGTTGTGATGCTTCGTTGTATTTGCACATATCAAGCATATTGTGTGTATGATTGAAATGCTTGGTATGTGTGGGATCTGACTACCTAGTTGTTTATCTTTAGTAGCCTCTCTTACCGGGAAATGTCTCCTAGTGTTACCGCTGAGCCATGGTAGCTTGCTACTGCTCTGGAACACTTAGGCTGGCCGGCATGTGTCCTTCTTCGTTCCTGTGTCTGTCCCTTCGGGGAAATGTCACGCATTGAGTACCGGAGTCCTGTTAGCCCGCTACAGCCCGGTTTACCGGAGTCCTGCTAGCCCAGTGCTACAGCCTGGACCCACTTGCTGATGACCGACACGTTCGAAGCTGGGTCATGGATGCCTGTCCCTGTAAGTCTGTGCCACTTTGGGTTTACGACTAGTCATGTCAGCCCGGGCTCCTTATCATATGGATGCTAGCGACACTATCATATACGTGAGCCAAAAGGCGCAAACGGTCCCGGGCAAAGGTAAGGCGACACCCGTGGGGATACCATGCGTAAGGCCGCAAAGTGATATGAGGTGTTACCGGCTAGATCAATGTGACATCGAGTCGGGGTCCTGACATAAACCACCTTTTCTCCAAGAATCTTTGTTGGATACCCCTAAGCCAGTTGGTTAGGCTAAACAACAACTTGGAGAGTTGGAAGATAAAAGCTTGTCCGACTTAGTTCATTTTAAGGGATATCCTGGTGTTGGTGTGTTAGTTGAAGAAAGATGATATCTTCATCGATTGGTCCTTGTGATCAGTTGTTGGACCTATTGTCTTATAAATTTTTTGATTTGAGTATGGGCTATCGTCAAATCAAATTAGAACCAACGATGTTCGTAATGTTGTCTTACTCGCGGTTATCCCTCGAGCATACACCATTACATCCTTTGGGTCTGACCAATGCTCTGTCCTTGCTCACATAATTATGGAATTCCATTTATATGGTCATGCAGATGACTTGTTGTTGAGCCCATCAGCAGCATTTTATCTTCTCCATGATCATGTTGAACATCCATCTAGTGTTGGAAACTTTTGTAAACATTACCTCTGTGTTCCATTCATGAGGTATATGTTCGGATGAAAGAAGTGACTTTCTCCAAGTTCACGTGCAATAGGTGCAAGTAGCCGCCGTGAATTGAGAAAGATTGTTTTTGCTTTCTCCGGAATCATCCCAAGTCAGTCATGCATGTGCGAAGTATTCCATGGTTTGATAGGCTCGCTACCTCCACTCCACGTGTAATCCCTAGCACACCAAGCCAGTGATTGATTTGGTCAAGGAAAAGAAGTTCTTAAGTGCTAATCCTGAAGGACCCAAAGGTACATGCGCAGGACTTCGCTCTCCGCAATGATAGTTCCCAACCGGAACTCGGTAGTGTTGCGTTGTAAGACTACTATGTGGTCATGCTTGTCTTGGACAACATGTTTACATGTATGTAGCAGAACCAGCTCATTTTTGGAGCTTGCTATCGTAGTTCATTTCCCGAGAATCTCGCAACGCCATCTCGTCGATTTGTGTTGCAATCTTTCATTTTTCTCTCTAGACTGGATGAGTCTGGAATATCCTAACACCAACCAGATCTGAATCTTAGGCAGATATGATGGTTGGAACATTCCCAACATCTACATTTAGTTCCCAGTTTGCACCGCCATTGTGCCAATTCCCATGGGCTTCCTGTCAGGACCCCGACTCAATGCCACATCGATCTAGCATGTAACACCTCATATCACTTTGCGGCCTCATGCACGGTATTCCCATGGAGTCGCCTTACCTTTGCCCGGGACCGTTTGCGCCTTTTGGCACACGTATATGATAGTGCCACTAGCATCCATATGATAAGGAGCCCGGGCTGACATGGCTAGTCGTAAACCCAAAGTGGCACAAACTTACAGGGACAGGCATCCATGACCCAGCATCGAACGTGTCGGTCATCAGCGAGTGAATTCCAGGCTATAGCACTGGGCTAGCAGGACTCCGGTGAACCGGGCTGTAGCGGGCTAACAGGACTCCGGTATTCATCGCGTGACATTTCCCCGAAGGGACAGACACATGAACGAAGAAGGACACATGCCGGCCAGCCTAAGTGTTCCGGAGCAGTAGCAAGCTACCATGGCTCGATGGAAACACTAGGAGACATTTCCCGGTAAGAGAGGCAACTAAAGATAAACAACTAGATAGTCAGATCCCACACATACCAAGAATTTCAATAACATACACACAATATGCTCGATATGTGCAAATACAACATGGCATCACAACATGACTCTATGACTCAAGTATGTATTCAATAGGCTCCGAGGAGCGAGATATTACAAACAGGGGTCTCATTACCCAACATTCAGAGCATACAGATCAAAACACAAGCAGAAGCTAATATGTCTGAGTACAGACATCTATAAATGAAAGAGGCTGAGAAGCCTGACTATCTACCAGATCCTGCCGAGGCACAAGATCGTAGCAGAGGTAACAAGCTAAACATCGCAGTCCACATGGAACTACTAGCGAGAGCGAAGTCTCTCTGCAAAAACATAAAATAGGCAAACGTGAGTACAAATGTACCCAGCAAGACTTACATCAGAACTATCTACATATGCATCATTATCAACAAAGGGGATGGTGGGGTTTAACTGCAGCAAGCCAGCTTTGACTCGGTGGCTATCCTAAACTACGACTGTAAGCAACTCTTTTGAGGTGGCGCACACGAGTCCACATATTCACCAACCAATACACCACTATGGAACCGCTCCCGTCTCCCTACGAGAACGCCATCCATAGCACTCACGCTTATCTTGCGTATTTTAGGGTATCCACTTTCACTTGTCTATGAACTGATATAAGCAACCCAGAAGTCCTTTTCCGCAGACACGGCTATTCGAATAGATGATGTTAACCCTGCAGGGGTGTACTTCTTCACACACTCTCTCATCACTTACCGCCGTTTACACGACATGTACTCGGCAACCTTCAAGCGGAAGCCCAACGTGGGTGTCGGCCACAGCCTACCTAAACACCTAAGTCTCTAGTCCAGGTTTATCGCCTATTCGGGTTCCATCCATGAGGAGATCCGGCCGGAGTTTCGCTCACAGCCCCAAACGATGTGAACAGGGTTCTGTGACACCAAACGGGCGCCCGGTATACCCGGCCACGTGCCTACCACATCACAGCCCACCCCTCCGGTCAGCGCTGCCCACGGCCTCCAGCATACTACAAACACCAGAAACTACTTGCAACTCCTGGACAGAGGACGAGGGTGATCAAGAAGCCGAGAGGGTCCATTGGTTTTGGGCCCAATGCGTGGTAGTAGCTGAATCATGGATCACAAACACAGAACTCAGTTCCTGAGGACGGCTGCAATGAGACAACCCACCATGTACTCCTACATGGCCTCTCACCGCTACCTTTACCAAATCGTGTTCACACGCTTAGCTCACACACCGTAGGACATGTTCACACACCTCTGATTCATTTCCGATGAATCAGACCTGAAACAACTCTAAGCAGTAGCAGGCATGACAAATAAGCATGAATGAGTAGGCACAACAGGGCTCAAACAACTCCTACTCATGCTAGTGGGTTTCATCTATTTACTGTGGCAATGACGGGTCATGCAGAGGATAAAGGGGTTCAGCTACCGCAGCAAGTAACAAATGAATCGATATTGTCCTAATGCATTAAAAGAGAGCAGGAGCGAGAGAGTGGGATTGTATCGGAATGAACAAGGGGGTTTTGCTTGTCTGGCACTTCTGAAGATAGCATTGAGTCTTCATCAGTGTCAACGATCACATCGTCGGTACAACGTCTATCGAGGGGGAACAACACCGGCAAACATAGAAGAAACACGATCAATGCAATGCACAATATGATGCATGCTATGACATGGCAATATGCTGGTGTTTTGAGCTAATGCAGCTGTAAGCCAAATTAATTGAAGTGGAATTCAAACAAGGTTAAACTCCAACTCCAAATGTTCTTTCACAAATTACCCTAATTATGATTCATCCTATTCAGTGAGCTTAACTTGTTCAAACATGCATGATCATGGCATAAACAGATTCTTCATATTTTTCTGATCATTTTTCATATATAAATTATTTCATTCTGAGCTACGGTTGAATTTATATGATTTTTAGAAGTTTGGGGTATTTTCTGAAATTTCCTAAATTAAAATAAATCCAGAAAATCAATTACTGCGTTAGCCTGACGTCAGTGTGACATCAGCGGGTCAACGGGACACGGTCCGGGTCAAACCTGACAGTGGGTCCCGCGTGTCAGTGTAATTAGTGAAACTAAAATTAATTTACACTAATCCTAAATAGTTAACAGGGCTAGGCCCCACCTGTCATTGACTCAGGAGAGTCAACCAGGGTCAAACCCGGGTCAAACTCACCGGAGTTGACCCGAGGCTCGTCGCCGGCAAGGACAGGGACGGCGGAGAGCGTCGGGATTCGCCCTCCGATGACCAAAAGAGCGGCGGAGGGGCTCTACGAGATGCCCAGGCTCGCGCGCATCTAACACGACTAGTGGCAGCAGCCGGGGTGGACCGAGCTCGCCGGAAACGAGCTCGCGGCGGCGGCCAGAGTTCGGCCAACAGCGGGTTAGGCGATGCAGGGCGCCAGGGGAGGTGTTGGTGGGTGCTATGTGCTCCTGGGACTATGGTGAGCACGATGGTGGGCTCGGGAACGAGCTGCGGTGGCTGTGGCCACGGCCACGCCATGGCCGGCGGCGAGAAGCTCTCAGCCGCGGTGGGAGATGGGGCTAGGGGGCGAGAACGGAGGGGGCGAGCACAGGAGAAGCAGCAGGGGCTCACAGCGGATCCATTCAAGGCGGAGACGAGGCCGGGGGAGCGTCGGAGGCAGCACAGGGTCGCCGGAGATCCGGGCGGCCGAAGGTAGAAGACGACGATGGCGGCGACGTTGCAGGGCGCCTTAGGATGCGTGGCTCATCTGGGATGACGCGGACGATGAGGCGGAGCCGACGAGCACGACGGTTGCTCGAGGGACGGCCGGTGAGCGCGGTGGCGGTGTGCGGCGGCGACGGAGGCGTTCGGGCGCGAGAGGGGAAAAGAGCTGAGAAGGGGGAAAGGGTCGGGGGAGAGTGAGAGAGAGCCAGGGGCTGCGTGGCGCTCCGTGGCATCGTCTAGGAGGGGCCGGGGAAGCAGGAGGTGGCCGGGGAAGCAGGAGGTGGCCGGGGCAGCGTCGGCGCTTGCCACCGAGCTGCTTTGGGGCGAGGAGAGGAAGACGACAGGAGGAGGCCTGGTGGGCTGGGCCGGCCACTTGGGCCGCCAGGTGAGCGCCAGGTAAGCCAGTAAGTCTCTCTTCCTCTCTTTTTTTAATTCCCTTTTCTATTTTCTGGAATTGGTTTTGATTTGATTTAAAATATCAAATCATTTTTCCAAAACTTTCTATAAATTATATGTGAGCTCAGGAACTAGTCCAAGGTCACAGGCAACTTACAAAAATATTTGAAATTTATTTCTTATATAATAGAAATAAATTCAACTCAAATATGTCATTGGTTTAAGTCAAAGGCCCAAAAATAAATAATTCTGTGATTCCAAAAATATTGGTTTGAATTTTTCCTCTTACCAATATTTCTATGGAAAAACAGGAACATTTTTCTTGGACTCATTTGAGAAGATTTAAATGTTGGTTATTTTTAGAGGTTTCCTGAGGCTTTTGAAAATTCCTCAATTCAAATTTCATTTGAATTTAAACATGATGCACACATGGAAGCAAGCATAGGTCAGGCCAGAACTAGGGATGTGACAACTCACCCCCACTAAACAAAAATCTCGTCCCGAGATTCAAGCGTAGGGTAAGATGGAAGGGGAACGCAAACTAGTATAATCCTCACGATCCAGGTGCACTTCATAGGAACGTTGATTCGATCACCATCATTGTCTCGATGTCTTGCTCCAAGAACTCCTACCAACATGACAACGAGAGAAAAAGGATCTCTAGAAGGATTGATCTTCTCGAAGATCGAGCGACTCAGGATCAATTCATGGGATGAGACATTGTCACATCTCTCGAGCTGAGACACGAAGCATACATCTGATGAAATGGAGTGAGACAGATGACGTGGGCTCGCTAGGTAGACAACAATTCCAGACTTAAGAATGTGGTAAACGGTTGTCAATGTAGCGAATAGTTGAATTGCCATTATACCATAACGAGACATCTTGGAGGAGGGTGATTCATAGAAATTTCCCCTTAAGTGGCAAAAAGAATTACCTTTGATTCAGAGATCATTGAAACTCTTTAAACCAGCCTAAGGCAATTCTCGAGCAATCGTTTGGAGGGGGTCGGTAGAATGGCATACTCGGACTTGGATGATGTGGATTACCTTGTTGAAGACAACGTAATGGATGAATTTGCTTACCACCGGAAATGGAAGAGACCCACGGTAGAATGGCACATTGGCGGTGCAAGCTGGGAACAAAATGCAAATGCTGGGAATGATTCTGGTAACTGGGGAAGAACCCAACAATAGAGAGTAAATTCACTGTTTGAAAGGTCATAGCATTGCCGAGGAAACTGAGAGCATCCCAATTAGTGTCGATGATAACACCTAGCGCTTGTGCGTGCTCTCAAGAACTTGAGCATTTCCATATTCATCAAGATTTTACCAATATCCGTGTCAAGGATCCTGGCAACACAACTTGCTACCATGATGAATGATGATGGATGATGCAGATGCAAAGGAAGATAACACTTTCTCATCACCCTTGGCGAGGCCAAGGAAATAAAATCTGGATGATCGACCGAGAGACATTTAGCATTCCGCTTCTAATGCTCTCCTTAATGTGCTAGCGTAACCCATTTATCAAACTGGGTTGATATCTAGGACATCAAGTAAAGGTCGGACTTCGGGAACACAAAAATCATAAGGAACAACTAGGGAGTAGATCCTACGAAATCCTTATGGGGAGGTGGCCAACTTCCTCAATCAAGATATTATAATAACAGGTCTTCCGACTGGGTGTGTTGGCCACGACATCCACTTTACCGGTTTCCGAGGGACCGATATTATAGTTCTTGGGAAATGTTCCAAACCATCATATCTGCCTGAGATTCAGATCTGGTTGGTGTCAGGATATTCCAGACTCATCGAGTCTAAGAAGAAAAACGAAAGTTTGCAACACAAATCGACGAGATGACGTTGCGAGATTCTCGGGAATGAACTATGATAGCAAGCCCCAAAACATGAGCCGGTTCTGCTACAAACATGTGAACACGTTATCCAAGACAAGCATGACCACGTAGTAGTCTTATAATAAAACACTACCGAGTTCAGGTGGGGAACCATCATCGAGGATATCGAAGTTTTGTACAAATCCGTCTAGTACCTTCGGGACTAGCACTTAGAACTTATTAACCTTGAACAAATCAATCAGTGGCTTGGTGTGCTAGGGACACATATAGAATGGAGGTTGCAAGTCTCCGAACCACAGAATACTTCGCATGTATGCATGACTGATTTGGGATGATTCCAGAGGAAACAGCATTGACTTTCTCGAATCCACGGCGGCAACTTGCATCTAATGCACATGAACTGGAGCAAGTCACTTCTTACATCCGAACATATGCTTCATGAACTAGCATGAAGAAATGCTTTCAAAAGTTTCCAACACTAGCTTAATGTTCAACAAAATCATGGAGGAGATAAGGATGTTGTCAATGGGCTCAACAACAATTCATCCGGGTTTCCTTTTAAAAGGAATTCCATAGTTAAGTGAACACGGTGATGGCATTGGTCAGACCAAAGAATATAATGGTGTATGCTTGAGGGAAAAAACCACGAGTAAGACAACATTACGAACATCGTTGGTTCTGACTTGATTTGAGGATAGCCCACACTCAAATCAAGGTCTTGGCAAGACAAGAGGTCCACCAACTGATCATGAGGATCAATCAATGAAGATATTATCTTTCTTCAACACACACATAAAGATATCCCTTTGGGATGAGCTAAGTCGGACAAGCTTTTATCTTCCAACTCTCCAAGTTGTTGTCTAGCTGAACCCACTAGCTCAGGGGTATCCAACACAGATTCTTGGAGAAAAAGTGGTTTATTGGAAAACCAACTTGATCACGAGCTCAACATAACAGTCAGGGGACAACCTGGTGATACTTCCGAGAAGGAATTCGGAAAATCACGAACCACCGATATGTTAGTAAGCTCGATAACAATCTCGCTTTCCAGAGCAAGACGATATGATCAAATAAGCAAGGATTGGCACTATCCTAACTCATTGATCGGAGAGTGCACCAGAAATAAGGACTAGGTAGCACAATTAACCTTAGGGTGACGATTCAATAATCAACACGCTAAGAATGAGGTTATCGTCCATTTAACTACCAAGCAACGGAGTTGCTAGGAGTATTGATTTCACACGCCATGATTCATTTGTCGGCATTCCGGTTACAATAACACAGGAACCGAGGAATGAACAATGATGGCAAGAAGTATCACTGTACCAAGAGTTCATAGGATGGTGTGCAATTCCTATAACAATCCCGATATAAAAGATGGCAATACTCCAAGGTAGAACAGAACAAAAGCTGGATTAGCAATTGGATCTGTGGAGCACAACTTCTTTGACCCAATCCTGGATATGGAAGAGGTACTGGAGTTTGTTTCTCCTAGTCATTCTGCGATAGAATGGCTTGACGGACCACAAGAGTAATAGGCATCGATAAACGAACACACGCATACTCTTGACTATCAATTGATAGACGAAGGTCAGTAGACAACTAAAGAGGGACAACTCAAAGGAACATATAATTTTCTGAGTTGTGGATGCATGGATTAGTATGTCGAACCAAGTTCAACATGTTTCTTCCGGATAACCCATGCAGAGAGGTAGGACTGGCAGAGTCACGATTTATGAATGGAGAACTCCTCAAGAGTACTCTAATTGTGATCTATTGATCCAACAAACTACTGCCATAAGTGGTTCATAGTATTTGGAAGAAGGAAAATACCACAGACCTTGAAGACTATCGCAAAGTTACTAATATCCTAAAGGAACTAGCAAACACTATCAACATGAAGTAAGTCGAGTGAATCTCGGGTTCAAGAACCCAGGAATAGAATACCTACTACTAAGTAGCATCACGGAATGCTTTCAATAATGACGGCCAGAATCATCACACTGGAAACACAGATCATGGCTAGACCACTAGATGATCCTCTAAGCACTTAGGGTCATAATAGGAACTCTAACATATATGTCAAGGCAATAAATTACCTCAACGCACCGGTTAGTGTGCTTATTCTGACCATAAGGGACATCGGGAACGGAAAGAAAGGATTTGCAAATGCATCAGACTATTTAGAAACCTGGAATGACTCGGACAGCATAACGGCTGTAAATGCTCAGAAAAGATTTGAGACATTCACAAAAATGGTGGCATAACCACTCTGAAGAACAATATCAAGGTTTCGAGATCAACAGTTAACATAAGAAGTCGTAGGAACTGAACTCAAGCTTAAATCCAACAATCTTATAAGTCTACGGATTAGTAACACGTGATCCTGATAGAAAGAAGAGAAAGCCTAGTTCCTTAACCCCGTAGAAAAGATAAGATGACTCAGATCAGAAGGGCATGAGGTATAAGGAGTAAAAAGAGCCTTACGTTCCATCCCACAATCAATTCCCTTACATAACTAAAGAATTTCTAGACTCAACTTCGACAAGTTTGGCTTGGTAATCCTACAGGCAGTCAAGCTCTGATACCAACGCTGTCAGGACCCCGACTCAATGCCACATCGATCTAGCATGTAACACCTCATATCACTTTGCGGCCTCACGCACGGTATTCCCACGGTGTCGCCTTACCTTTGCCCGGGACCGTTTGCGCCTTTTGGCACACGTATATGATAGTGCCGCTAGCATCCATATGATAAGGAGCCCGGGCTGACATGGCTAGTCGTAAACCCAAAGTGGCACAAACTTACAGGGACAGGCATCCATGACCCAGCATCGAACGTGTTGGTCATCAGCGAGTGAATTCCAGGCTGTAGCACTGGGCTAGCAGGACTCCGGTGAACCGGGCTGTAGCAGGCTAACAGGACTCCGGTATTCATCGCGTGACATTTCCCCGAAGGGACAGACACAGGAACGAACAAGGACACATGCCGGCCAGCCTAAGTGTTCCAGAGCAGTAGCAAGCTACCATGGCTCGGTGGAAACACTAGGAGACATTTCCCGGTAAGATAGGCTACTAAAGATAAACAACTAGATAGTCAGATCCCACACATACCAAGCATTTCAATAACATACACACAATATGCTCGATATGTGCAAATACAACATGGCATCACAACATGACTCTACGACTCAAGTATGTATTCAATAGGCTCCGAGGAGCGAGATATTACAAACAGGGGTCTCATGACCCAACATTCAGAGCATACAGATCAAAACACAAGCGGAAGCTAATATGCCTGAGTACAAACATCTACAAATGAAAGAGGTTGAGAAGCCTGACTATCTACCAGATCCTGCCGAGGCACAAGATCGTAGCTGAGGTAACAAGCTAAACGTCGAAGTCCACGTGGAACTACTAGCGAGACCGAAATCTCTCTGCAAAAACATAAAATAGGCAAACGTGAGTACAAATGTACCCAGCAAGACTTACATCAGAACTATCTACATATGCATCATTATCAACAAAGGGGATGGTGGGGTTTAACTGCAGCAAGCCAGCTTTGACTCGGTGGCTATCCTAAACTACGACTGTAAGCAACTCTTTTGAGGTGGCGCACACGAGTCCACATATTCACCAACCAATACACCACTATGGAACCGCTCCCGTCTCCCTACAAGAACGCCATCCATAGCACTCACGCTTATCTTGCGTATTTTAGGGTATCCACTTTCACTTGTCTATGAACTGATATAAGAAACCCAGAAGTCCTTTTCCGTGGACACGGCTATTCGAATAGATGATGTTAACCCTGCAGGGGTGTACTTCTTCACACACGCTCTCACCACTTACCGTCGTTTACATGACATGTACTCGGCAACCTTCAAGCGGAAGCCCAACGTGGGTGTCGGCCACGGCCTACCTAAACACCTAAGTCTCTAGTCCAGGTTTATCGCCTATTCGGGTTCCATCCATGAGGAGATCCGGCCGGAGTTTCACTCACAGCCCCAAACGATGTGAACAGGGTCCCGTGACACCAAACGGGCGCCCGGTATACCCGGCCACGTGCCTACCGCATCACAGCCCACCCCTCCCGTCAGCGCTGCCCACGGCCTCCAGCATACTACAAACACCAGAAACTACTTGCAACTCCTGCACAGAGGACAAGGGTGATCAAGAAGCCGAGAGGGTCCATTGGTTTTGGGCCCAATGCGTGGTAGTAGCTGAATCATGGATCACAAACACAGAACTCAGTTCCTGAGGACGGCTGCAATGAGAAAACCCACCATGTACTCCTACATGGCCTCTCACCGCTACCTTTACCAAATCGTGTTCACACGCTTAGCTCACACACCGTAGGACATGTTCACACACCTCTGATTCATTTCTGATGAATCAGACCTGACACAACTCTAAGCAGTAGCAGGCATGACAAACAAGCATGAATGAGTAGGCACAACAGGGCTCAAACAACTCCTACTCATGCTAGTGGGTTTCATCTATTTACTGTGGCAATGACGGGTCATGCAGAGGATAAAGGGGTTCAGCTACCGCAGCAAGTAACAAATGAATCGATGTTGTCCTAATGCAGTAAAAGAGAGCAGGAGCGAGAGAGTGGGATTGTATCGGAATGAACAAGGGGGTTTTGCTTGCCTGGCACTTCTGAAGATAGCGTTGAGTCTTCATCAGTGTCAACGATCACATCGTCGGTACAACGTCTATCGAGGGGGAACAACACCGGCAAACACAGAAGAAACACAATCAATGCAATGCACAATATGATGCATGCTATGACATGGCAATATGCTGGTGTTTTGAGCTAATGCAGCTGTAAGCCAAATTAATTGAAGTGGAATTCAAACAAGGTTAAACTCCAACTCCAAATGTTCTTTCACAAATTACCCTAATCATGATTCATCCTATTCAGTGAGCTTAACTTGTTCAAACATGCATGATCATGGCATAAACAGATTCTTCATATTTTTCTGATCATTTTTCATATATAAATTATTTCATTCTGAGCTACGGTTGAATTTATATGATTTTTAGAAGTTTGGGGTATTTTCTAAAATTTCCTGAATTAAAATAAATCCAGAAAATCAATTACTGCGTTGACCCGAGGGTCAACGGGACATGGTCTGGGTCAAACCTGACAGTGGGTCCCGCGTGTCAGTGTAATTAGTTAAACTAAAATTAATTTAAACTAATCCTAAATAGTTAACAGGGCTGGGCCCCACCTATCATTGACTCAGGAGAGTCAACCAGGGTCAAACCCGGGTCAAACTCGCCGGAGTTGACCCGAGGCTCGTCGCCGGCAAGACCAGGGACGGCGGAGAGCGTCGGGATTCGCCCTCCGATGACCAAAAGAGCGGCGGAGGGGCTCTACGAGATGCCCAGGCTCGCGCGCATCTAACACGACTAGTGGCAGCAGCCGGGGTGGACCGAGGTCACCGGAAACGAGCTCGCGGCGGCGACCGGAGTTCGGCCAACGGCGGGTTAGGCGATGCAGGGCGCCAGGGGAGGCGTTGGTGGGTGCTATGTGCTCCTGGGACTGTGGTGAGCACGATGGTGGGCTCGGGAACGAGCTGCGGTGGCTGTGGCCACGGCCACGCCATGGCCGGCGGCGAGAAGCTCTCGGCCGCGGTGGGAGATGGGGCTAGGGGGCGAGAACGGAGGGGGCGAGCACAGGAGAAGCAGCAGGGGCTCACAGCGGATCCATTCGAGGCGGAGACGAGGCCGGGGGAGCGTCGGAGGCAGCACAGGGTAGCCGGAGATCCGGGCGGCCGAAGGTAGAAGACGACGATGGCGGCAACGTTGCAGGGCGCCTGAGGATGCGTGGCTCATCTGGGATGACGCGGACGACGAGGCGGAGCCGACGAGCACGACGGTTGCTCGAGGGACGGCCGGTGAGCGCGGTGGCGGTGTGCGGCGGCGATGGAGGCGTTCGGGCGCGAGAGGGGAAAAGAGCAGAGAAGGGGGAAAGGGTCGGGGGAGAGTGAGAGAGAGAGCCAGGGGCTGCGTGGTGCTCCGTGGCTTCGTCTAGGAGGGGCCGGGGAAGCAGGAGGTGGCCGGGGAAGCAGGAGGTGGCCGGGGCAGCGTTGGCGCTCGCCACCGAGCTACTTTGGGGTGAGGAGAGGAAGACGACAGGAGGAGGCCTGGTGGGCTGGGCCGGCCACTTGGGCCGCCAGGTGAGCGCCAGGTAAGCCAGTAAGTCTCTCTTCCTCTCTTTTTTTAATTCCCTTTTCTATTTTCTGGAATTGGTTTTGATTTGATTTAAAATATCAAATCATTTTTCCAAAACTTTCTATAAATTATATGTGAGCTCAGGAACTAGTCCAAGGTCACAGGCAACTTACAAAAATATTTGAAATTTATTTCTTATATAATAGAAATAAATTCAACTCAAATATGTCATTGGTTTAAGTCAAAGGCCCAAAAATAAATAATTCTGTGATTCCAAAAATATTGGTTTGAATTTTTCCTCTTACCAATATTTCTATGGAAAAACAGGAACATTTTTCTTGGACTCATTTGAGAAGATTTAAATGTTGGTTATTTTTAGAGGTTTCCTGAGGCTTTTGAAAATTCCTCAATTCAAATTTCATTTGAATTTAAACATGATGCACACATGGAAGCAAGCATAGGTCAGGCCAGAACTAGGGATGTGACACTGCCCTCTCAGTAATTGTTGTTTAGGATCATCTTCAGAAGTGGTCTTACCATGGCTTCCATCCATTTCCGATGATAAGAAAAATCATCCATCGCGTTGTCTTCAACAAGGTAGTCCACATCATCCATTCGAATCCGGATATGCCATTCCGTTGAACTCCTCCAAATGATCGATTGTGATTTGCCTTAAGCTGGTATAAAGAGTTTCAATGATCTCTGAATCAAAGGTAATTCTTTTTGCCACTTAAGGGGATATATCTACGAGTCACCATCCCTAAGGTGTCTCGTTATGGTATCATGGCAACTCAACTCCTCGCTACGTTGACAATCATTTACCACCTTCTTAAGTGTGGAATTGTTGTCTACCTAGTGAACCCTCGTCATCCGTTTCACTCCATCCCTTCAGGCGTATGTTTCGTGTCTCAGCTCAAGAGATGTTGCTATGTCTCATTCCGTGAGTTAATCCTGAGTTGTCCAACCTTCAAAAAGATTGATCCTTCTAGGGTCTCCTTCCCCTCTCATTGTCATGTTGGCTGGAGTTCTCAGAGAAAGACGATGAGACAATGATGGTGATCGAATCAACGCCCCTATGAAGTGCAACCTGGATCGTGAAGATTGTGTTAGTTTGCGTTCCCCCTTCATCTTACCCTATGCTTGAATCTCGGGACGAGATTTTTGCTTAGTGGGGGTGAGTTGACACATCCCTAGCTTCTGCCTTTGCACTAGGCTAGCTTCATGTGTGCATCATGTTTAAATTTTGCTTAAACTTGAAATGGGGATGATCAAACCCTAGCACCTCAAATCCAAATAGGTCCAACTTAATAAATGCATTCATTGTTCTCCAAAATGTTATTATAAATGTTTGATATTTTTGGCAAAAGATTTGATCCAAACCAAAAATAATGAACAGTTTTAAGGATTTATTTTGGGCACTAAATTTAAATCATTACTGTATTTGAATTTGGAAGTATATTCATAATACATAGAATATATTTTCAAATAACCCTGAATTATTCTATGTGCATTTGTCTAGGTCCACATGTGCAACATAAAATATTTCAGAAGCTTTGGCATAATTTTTGAATTCATTTTGAATTTAAAATAGTGGCAAAGGAATAAAATAAAATAGAAAAACAGAAAAATAGAAAAGAGAAATAAAAGAGAAAGAGAGAGAGAGACAGGGAGACTACCTGTCTTACCTGGAGCTGGCCCAGTTGGCCCAGCCCACCAACCCACCTTGCCAGTCATCCCTAACCTCTGCCAGTAGGTAGAGGCGGGACAGCGCATGCGCGCGCGAGGCGCCACGCCTCCTTCCTGCTTGCCTGCCTCACCGAGGCGCCTCGAAGCCCCTCCTCGGCGCTGCTCTGGACCCCCTGCACCCCTCTCCTCTCTCTCGGGACCTCTCTCCCTCCTCTGCTCTCCCCCCACGATGCCACCGAACACGCCCATTGCCGCCGTTCGCTGTTGCCGCGACCACCGCCGTCCCGACGATGCCCCGAGCTGCTCCCGAGCTCCTGCACCTTGTCGCCAGCCCCCTCACCGAGCCACGCGACTGGAAGACCCCCAAAGCGCCGCCCCCGACATCTTCTTCCTCCTCGGATCGCCGAGATCGCCGGCGACCTCCTGCCATCACCAGGCCTTCCCCGAGCTCTCCGAGGCCACCGCTACACTCGCCGTGAGCTCCTCTTCTTTCTCCCCCTAGCCATGTCGCTCGAGCTGCCCCCTAACCCCGTTGGCCATCACGGCCGAGAGCTCGGCTCCGCCGGCCATGTCGCCGTTGTGGCCACAGACGCATAAGCTCGAAACTGAGCATGTAACCGTGCTCAGCACATCACCAGGAGGCCGTAGCACCCGGCCGTTCGCCCCGCCATGCCCCATAGCACCATTCCCAACCTCGCCCGATCTCCGGCGAAGCTGAGAGCACCACTAGACGCGCGCGAGCTCCAGCTACTCGTAGATGGGCTCCGCCGTTGATTTGGTCGCCGGAGGAAGATTCTCGAGCCTCGCCACTGTGTCTGGCCTCGCCGGCGTCGTGTCGCCGGCGAGTTTGACCTGTTGACCAAGGGTTTGACCTCCCCTGGGTCGCTGACAAGTGGGCCCTGGCCCAGCTAATCCTAGATTAGTTTTTTTAATTAAGTCTAATTAACCCAACTCATATTTTAGTTAGTAGTAATTTAATATTAATTAACGTAGGTTAGTTAGTTAGTCACTGACGTGTGGACCCCACACGTCAGTTTGACTTGGACCTCGTCTGTTAACCTTTTTCTGGATTTATTCTTATTCTGAAAATTCCAGAAATTGTTTAAAACTTCTAAAAATCATAGAAATTCAACCGTAACTCCAAATGAAATAATTTATATATGAAAAATGATCAGAAAAATCCAATCTATCCATCTGTACTGCTTTCATGCATGTTAGAACAACTTATAGCTGCTGTTTAGCACAAATCATATAAATGGCATTTAAATGTCCACATATGGAGTTTGAATTTGAATCTTGGATTCAAACCAACTTCATTTAACTTGCTGCTAGTTGCATTAGCTCAAACCACAGCATATTGCCATGTCATGATCATGCATCATATTGTGCATTTCCATTGATTGTGTTCTTCCTTGTTTGCCGGTGTTTGTCCCCTCTCAGTAGACGACGTACCGACGATGAGTTCGTTGACACCGATGAAGAGCTATACTATCTTCTGAAGTGCCAGGCAAGCAAAACCCCCTTGTTCATTCCGATACAATCCCACTCTCTCGCTCCTGCTCTCTTTTACTGCATTAGGACAACAACGATTCATTTGTTACTAGCTGCGGTAGCTGAACCCCTTTATCCTCTGCATGACCTGTCATTGCCATAGTAAATAGATGAAACCCACTAGCATGAGTAGGAGTTGTTTGAGCCCTGATGTGCCTACTCATTCATGCTTGTTTGTCGTGCCTGCTATTGCTTAGAGTTGTGTCAGGTCTGATTCATCGGGGATGAATTGGAGGTGTGTGAACATGGCCTATTGTTGAGAGCTAAGTGTGTGAACACGATTTGGTAAAGGTAGCGGTGAGAGGCCATGTAGGAGTACATGGTGGGTTGTCTCATTGAAGCCGTCCTCAGGAACTGAGTTCTGTGTTTGCGATCCATGAACAGTTACTACCACACATTGGGTTCCGGTAACTCGGCCCCTCTCGGCTTATTAATCAACTTGATCTCTATCCAGGAGTTGCAACTAGTTTCTGGTGTTTGTAGGTAGTGTTAGTAGTCTACCAAGTGGCACCCGGTATAGGTGGGCTTGGGACAGACTAGGCACAGTGGCCCGGTGTACCAAGTGGCACCCGGTTGGTGGGCTTGGGAACCCTGCACATATCGTTTGGGGCCGTGAGCGACACCCCGGCCGGATATCCTTATGGATGGAACCCGAATAGGCGATAAACCTGGACAAGAGACTTGTGTGGTTAGTCAGGTCGTGGCCGACACCCTCGCTGGGCTTCCGCTTGAAGGTTGCCGAGTACATGTCGTGTAAACGGCGGTAAGTGGTGAGAGCGTGTGTGAAGAAGTACACCCCTGCAGGGTTAACATTATCTATTCGAATAGCCGTGTCCGCGGAAAAGGACTTCTGGGTTGCCTATACAGTTCATAGACAAGTGAAATTGGATACTCTAAAATACGCAAGATAAGCGTGAGTGCTATGGATGGCGTTCTCGTAGGGAGACGGGAACGGATCCATAGTAGTGTATTGATATGGTGAATATGTGGACTCGTGTGCGCCACCTCAAAAGAGTTACTTGCAGTCGTAGTTTAGGATAGCCACTGAGTCAAAGCTGGCTTGCTGCAGTTAAACCCCACCATCCCCTTTGTTGATACTAATGCATATGTAGTTAGTTCTGATGTAAGTCTTGCTGGGTACATTTGTACTCACGTTGCTTAATTTATGTTTTTGCAGAGAGACTTCAGTCTCGCTAGTAGTTCCACGTGGACTTCGACGTTTAGCTTGTTACTTCAGCTACGATCTTGTGCCCTCGGCAGGATCTGGTAGATAGTCAGGCTTCTCAGCCTTTTTCATTTGTAGATGTCTGTACTCAGACATGTTAAGCTTCCGCATGTGCTTTGACTTGTATGCTCTGAATGTTGGGTCATGAGACCCATGTTTGTAATATCTCGCTCCTCGGAGCCTATTGAATAAAATACTTGAGATGTAGAGTCATGTTGTGATGCCGTGTTGTATTTGCACATATCGAGCATATTGTGTGTATGTTATTGAAATGCTTGGTATGTGTGGGATCTGACTATCTAGTAGTTTATCCTTGGTAGCCTCTCTTACCGGGAAATGTCTCCTAGTGCTTCCACTGAGCCTTGGTAGCTTGCTACTGCTCCGGAACACTTAGGCTGGCCGGCATGTGTCCTTCTTCGTTCCTGTGTCTATCCCTTCGGGGTAATGTCACGCGGTGTCTACCGGAGTCCCGTTAGCCTGCTACAGCCTGGTTTACCGGAGTCCTGCTAGCCCAGTTGCTACAGCCCGGATTCACTCACTGATGACCGACACGTTCGTTGTTGGGTCATGTATGCCTGTCCCTGTAAGTTAGTGCCACTTTGGGTTCACGACTAGCCATGTCAGCTCGGGTTCTTTGTCATATGGATGCTAGCGGCACTATCATATACGTGAGCCAAAATGCGCAAACGGTCCCGGGCTAGGTAAGGTGGCACCCGTGGGAATACCGTGCGTGAGGCCGCAAAGTGATATGATGTGTTACATGCTAGATCGGTGTGACTTAGGATCGGGGTCCTGACAGCCGTCCTCCACCACATCCATCGCCACCGTCCTCCACCATGCCGGAGCGCCTACCAAGGCCGCGTCGTCCACTGCTAGAGATGGACGTTTCTCATCCACGGCGACCAACCAATAGCCTTGCATCGCGTCCTCTCACTTCATCAGCGCTATCGTCCTCTTTGCCGGGGCCGCTCACACGACCTTCTCTTCCACCACAACGGGACTTATCCCCCGATGCACCCATCTACCGTCGCAGATCTGCTTCAACGCCACCGACAGCCATCGCACCCGCGATGCCTACACGGCGCCGCAAGAGAGGTGGTACTTCATATCTCCTCAACTTTTTGATCTCAACCAGAAAATAGATCTTAACTTGGTTACTCTACTTTCTTTTCAGCTCTTAGAATTTAGTTCTTAGTTCGAAGCAAACAATGGATGCTAAATATCATTTCTTTGGTTTGCAGCTTCAAATCTGCTATGGCACAGCCATAATATGGTTTAATTGATCATGCTTAGGGTTTAATTGATCATGTTGGTTCCATGGTGGTTTCTTTAATAGAAATCGGAGGGGAAACCCTCTTTAGATAAAAAACATGCTTAGATTTTCCCCCTTTTATGATCACTATATGATCAGAATACGTGCTTCGTGTCATAATAACACTGCTCCACCCATCAAGCTAAACAAGCTTAGTTGTTCAAATACGAATATGATATTATTAAAATAGAGTTGTTTAATTGGTCAGCTAAATGTTCCTAAATTAGTTTAGAAAATGCATGTTCGCCGCTCGGGTGTGTATCTCTACAGGGTGCCCACGGTGGGCCGGCCCACCGTGGGATTTTGGGTCGTCCCAGGCCCCGATTCCCCTCTGTTCTACTGCGCGCTTCCGGTCTCTACTTGCCCCCAGCCGCCTGCCTCACCGGCGACTTTCCGTCCCTAGACGGCATGACTCTAGTAGGAGATGCTGGACTAACAGGAGGCCAGGAGCCGCTCGCCCAAAAGCATAACTGCTGCCCGAGCACGCCGCCGTGCCTACCTTCCCAGTCCGTTCAGGGCTCAGGTGTGCAGCACCCACCAAGCCAACCCGATTTATCCTGAGATACGTCCTCAACACTCGGCAGCCACTCCTCATCACACATTTTCTAATTGATTCATTACTCATTAGGCAGGACTATCATTAGGGTTTGTTGTGTGCTCAGTGCTACCTACACTTAATGGTTCAGATGTATTTCGGTAATCTTTAGTGTTGTGACACCCCAAAAATTTAACCTTGTTTTGTTAATTAAAATTTTGCCAGGAAACTTAAACTTTTATTTTCTGGATTTTCTTTTGATTTCAGAACCATTCTTTTCTTTATTTTTATGGAGTTTTTACCCCAAGTGAAAACTTTCCAATTATATTATTGGACTTGTTTAACCTCTCAAGAAAAACATTTCTATTATCAGTGGGATTATTTGTATAATTATTTTTCCCTGAGCTTTATTTCTCTAAAATGGTTTTTCATAAGTTTTAGGGTTCCATTTGCACTGCAACCCTTTGATAAATTTATTTAAAAATCCCACCAAAATTTGGGATGACCTCTGATGTCCCTAAATCACTTTTATGCAAAAATATTCTTTAATCATTGGAGATTTTGAGCTCTACACCAAGTTTTTAAATCTGGTAAGATTTCATTTTTGCACTGCAACCTATTTAAATATTCTTTTAAAACTTCCACCAAAATTATGGGATGTCAGTAGGAGTATATTATGCATCTTTATGCAAAAACCCATTGATGTTCTTTGAAAAATTTGAGTGAATCAACCTCATTTTCATTCTGGTTCAAATTGGTGATTTGTACTGCAACCATGTTTTTGCTTGCCCTTTTTCCCATGGTTCTTCCTCCTGCTTGTAGACCACCCTACAAAACCCTTAAGTCCAGGAGAGTGGACCCGTTGGAAGATTTTAAGTGCAAGCAACCATGCCTTTTTCCTTCTGTCCAAAACTGAAGATTTGCAAAACTTGCACTAGCAAGTTTATGGTTTTGCCCAAATGACCTTACCACCCTCTTTTGCATCTAAAGAGACACTAGTCTGGAGAATTTGACCACCCCAAGAAATGCCTAAGTGCCCTTGGCATTTTGTCAAACACCTTATGGGCATGATCAGTTTTGACATGAGTTTTAGTTTGCACACTGAACCTACTTGTTTTGCCTAACCACCATGTCCACTAAGCCTCTAGACTACCCTAACCTAATACTGTTAAACCCCAGCTCCACCCTAGCCTCCTAGCAAGCCCTGGCATTTCGCCGAACACCTGGTGGGCATGCTCTAGGCGCGGCCAGAGCGCGCGTTTTGCATGTGCGTGCGCCCGAGCCGCCGCGTCCCACTGCCGCCTCCCCACACCTGTTCTGGCCCCTCCCCTCTCCCAGTCGACGCACCCAACTCCTTCCTTGCCGCAGGGCCGCCTGGCCCCCCTCCTGGCGCCCTACAGCGCCGCCACCGCAAGCCACCACCGCTGCCCTGACAACTTCTGCCCCGGACGGCGCCGCCCGAGCCACCCCAGCGCGCCAGCTGCCCTCTGGAACAGCGCGATCCTATCGGCAAGCCCGTCCTCCATCTCGCGTCGCCGCCACGTCGCCCTGCAGCACATAGTGGCGTTTCGTCGTCGTTCTTATCTCCGGCCGCCTCGGGACCGACCTCATAGCGCTATAAAAGGAGGCCCCCGAGCTCATCCGAGCACGCAGGCGACCTCAGGCCACCCCCATAGCATCCCCACAGCCAGCCAATGTCGGGGAAAGGCCTTCTCCCCCGTCTCCGGCTGGTTCGGCCGCCGCCACACTCTGGTCTGTTTCGTCGCAACCAAAGCCCCTCCCATCCATCCAGCGCCACCACCCGACTCCGCGTGATCGTGCGGAGCCGCCCATCACCTCAGCCCCGACCGAGAGCCACCATAGCCTAGACCCCCAATCCCTCCCGAAGCCATCTCTGCCACGAAGCTCGCCGCCGGCGACTCCCTCCGTCCCCGCCGGCCAGTCGACCACCGGGAGGACCGCCCTGGTCCAGTGGATCTATCCCTGTCCTTGGATCCCCGTGGGGAGCCGTCGTTCGTCGGCGGCAATCGCCGGAAGCCCCGCCCCGCTCGGACAAAGGAGGAAGAAACGCGCGGGCGACTGGTCAAACCTGACCAGTGGGCCCAAGGGACCCACTATCAGTGACCCAGTGCCGGTCCAGGCAGGTGTAAGTGGAGGCGTATTCCCAAAGTACGTCTTCGACGTGTATCTATTCGAATCGTTTTCTTTTCTCTTTCTGTTTTATTTAAAACCAGAAATTTGACCAAACTTTGACTGTCTATATCTTTTTAAACAAAACTCCAAATGAGTTGATTCTTTTTCCTACCTCTCTCAAAATTTATTCTAGTTTATTTTAAGATTTATTTGAAAAAATTTCAGACAACTTTTTTGAACTGTTTTGAAACTATGTGTTAATTTGAATAATTTCAAAAATAGGTTTTTGAAGAAGAAGCCAACTTTCAAAGGCACACCCCACTTGCATACTCTTGAAGGAAAGCATTCTGAACTCTGGCATAATTTTGTGTGTGTTGCGTGACACGGTTACAATACCACCTCGACACAGAGTGTCTGTTATTTTATGTGATGATATGTTCAAACTCATGAGTGCATATTAATGATCTCATGCTATTGGAGTTTGATATGTTTGGGATAGTAGTCACCATCATATGCCTTTCATGCATACCGGAAGGAACCCGGGAAAGCCTCTGTCTTGGGTAGGCACGGGCTTGTCTCTAGTCCTCCGTCGAGACGGTTGTGTCCGGTACGGCATGATGAGGTATGTCGAGTGGTGATTCTGTCTGTTGGTTGAAGTATAAGTTGTTATGCTAATCATGCAGGGAATACTTAAACCTCCTGAGTCGACCATAGATCGAGTTGTTTCAGTAACCCCATAGTTGTTTTTGTACTACCACTTGTCCTTGCCGTAGGTAGGGTACGGTTCAGTAAGTTGTCAACCCCTTTCTAGCACACACCGTACAGAGAGGCCATGGTGGAAGATACCGGATGCATCCGGTAGGCATGCCACCTGGTCCGGGGGCATGCGTGTTTCCGGTTGGGACCGAGAGGGGGGCACCCCTTAGAGCGCGCGATATAAATTTGATCCCATGCTACGCGAGGTTGTAGCCTCCCCACTTAGAGTTTTGCTTGACAGGTGTCGTGGGTGATTCCAGACACCGGTAAGTTAAGCTGGTGTGTGCAAGACAGGTGTGTTTTCAATTAAAATACCATAGACGGAATTAGTACCGATGGACTAAAGGAATCCGTTACTCATGGGTAAAGAGTACACCCACTGCAGAGATTAAATCTATTCGGATAGCCGTGTCCATGGTTAAGGACTACAGTCTGGGATGGGTCAAGTGTCAGTCTTAGTGTCGGTCTTCAGAGGAGAAACTACTAAACCAGATCACGGATCATGACGTGTGACTTATGATGATTATGATTATTATTGTTATGGACTAACCCCTTTATATTATTCGAAATATTGAGTATCCCTGGGACGGTTCTACCTCCTGGATATTCACTGTGATTATTTTTCTTATAAGCCCTTTATGTGGTGTCGCTGAGACGCCCGACTGTGGCATGCTTGTTAATTCTATTGTTTATAAGCCCTTTATGTGGTGTCGCTCAGACGCCCGACTGTGGCATGCTTGTTATTTACTTTATAAGCCCTTTATGTGGTCTCGCTCAGACACCCGACTGTGGCATGCTTGTTATTTACTTTATAAGCCCTTTATGTGGTCTCGCTTAGACGCCCGACTGTGGCATGCTTGTTATTTACTTTATAAGCCCTTTATGTGGTGTCGCTCAGACGCCCGACTGAGGCATGCTCGTTATTTACTATCCTTTTGAGACGTCGCTTCAGACATCCGATCGGTGCATTTTATTACTACTCTGTTATTACATATTCATGTTGCATATAAATAACATGCTTGCATACATCAGGGATTTTATTTTTTATGACTGAGGTTGTGATCATAGAATGTTTTTAGAGCATGATTATCGTTTATTATACCCATGTTCATAATGTTTGCGAGTACATTCAAAGTACTCACTGGCTTGTCCCTAGCTATTGTCTTGGCCAGATTTCTTGCATGGAGAGGAGCGACGTGATGATAGCCCTGGAACCTAAGCAACGGTGATAGCAACCTCGCGAAGATAGGAGTTACCCTGGTCAGCTGTTCCTGTGGGAAATGGAGTCCCTTAGATGTTGATGATCCACAAACCGCTTCCGCCATCAACCACTAGAGGCCATTTGTTGTACACATAGGACAGAATGGTCTTGTACTACATATTTTGTATTTTGCTTGGAATTTCTGTATCAAGTTGGTGCCTCATCAGCTAACAGTAATCCTGGGGCTGGTGAGCACAAGGGCCATTTTCTGGAATTTAATATCCCGAAAATCCGGTCCTGACAAGTACCTCTAAAGTTCACAGGGTTTTCAAAATTCCGGCCCTCGGAACAGACACTAGTCATTTTGGATTGTTGGTCATAGTGACATTGACCCAGATTACTACTGCAAGCCAGGTTTGTTGACAATTTTACTTGTCTTTCTTACTCATTCTATATAATATCCAATTATTCACGTCGATTAGTTGCAAACAATAAGTGCTAGACAAACTTCTTCATTCAGATTTTGGACGGTCTCTTACTGCAGTTACAATTCTGCATACTTGTCCTAGCAAGCTCACAAGTAAATGATTGATTCACTACATCTATGCTTGCCTTGTCATATTTGTTGTCAATATTATTTTAGGGTGGACCACCCTGTTTCTAAATACTGGAACCGTAGACATGAGTGAATAGTATTTCTCTATGTGATCTCTTCCATCATGTGTGGGCAATGAACACTGCATTGTATAGAAAGAAAGTGTCATTTCCAGCTTTTACATAGGTTTCGATCTTTTACATGGAATACAATCTGCCTACTTGCTTTGTGTCGCACTACCAACACTCCACCCTTGAAGCTAAACATTATGCCACTCATAATTGCTTAGTTTATTTGTTCAAATACGAATTTTATATGATTCTAATGTTCCTACTTCAGTTTTGAAATGTGTGCCTTCCTGTTATAGAGACATAAGGGGTTTGTATTTCTGTGTGTGGTCTGGTCAGCACGGTTGGGGGGGTGAACTTTGCATATGTAGGGGTTTATAGGGAGACACTCTTCGAGTTGAATCCGCAATGCATTCCATAGATAATCTAACTACTTCTTATGTTTTCATGGATCTCAGATTCTGAACAACATCATAATGATTATGACCTTGCGAGCATGAAAAGAATAAAGCAGAACAATGCCATGGCTATCAAACTTGGCATTAAGGGACTAAAATCAAGTCTGGATGCAATGCAATGCAAACACTCTCCACCTACAGATTCATGCTCAGAATATGATCCTAACAGTGATTCTGAGCTAGAGGGAGACCTATGTCAATGTAGCTCCCTAGTGGAGGAGTCACGGGAAGATGCCCTATCTTATTCACCCATCAAGGTACTTGCTCTAAGTTCCCAAAGTTACATTGCTCGCACATATCTTGCAACTGATGCTTTGCATTGCTTCTACTTTGTTGAATTGCCATTAGCTTAGTTTACACATCGTGTATGTGAATACGCCCTGCCTATCCATTTTCAGTCCATATTCCATCTGTCATCATACCATATTTATCCATTCAAATGCTGTTCTTGTGTATCATACGTTCAAAAGGAAGAGGGGGATTGCTGATCATGGAGGAGCACAAGCAAAGTATTTGGAAAAGGTAGTGGCACCTGATAAATCAAATTGCCCATTAGGTGTAGTTGCAATATCACCTGGCCCACAAAACACCCCAACTCTAGCAGACTCTAGCCCTACTACACTGGTCATTTCTGAGGCCCCAACTCAGCAGACCCCAACTGCAGCAAACAGTATGATTATGCCAGTTGACATAGCACCAGCTGTACAATGCAAAATCCCCATTCCAGCAAAGAGTACACCAAATCCAGTTGCCAAATCCCTTTTCGAACCAGAGAGAGCCCCAACTGCAGAAAATAGGACCCATGTTCCATTTCTTCCCAGTTTAGAAGATGAAGCTTATGTTGTTGTCAGGAACTTTGTGCGCATCTTTCCTTCATGGAAAGATTATACCGCAGACACAGAACAATTTCCAGTCTTCCTCCGCAACTTACACGTAAGTAATGTACTAATGTTATTCATGGTCATTACTGCATATGTTTCTGCTAACAGAAGACAGAAGATTTCATTCTTTTAAATAGGCGAGGAGCAAACTGGATTGTGATGACGAGCAAGGGTTGGTTGCTCTTTTCAAGCACCTGTTGATGAAGTATCATTCCTACCTGAGGCAAGCGCACTTCGATGGCAAGCCTCTGAACGAAATTTCTGTAAAGTCTCCGGTGCTACATTTATTTGACGGTGACTGGAATAATCTTGTTACACATTGGTCTCGCCTGCAGCGTAAGGTACTGTCTATGACATCACATCAAAATTTGAACTACATTTCTACAGTTGCCTTAATGTCTCACTTGTATGAAAACTGTTAGCAGAAGAGCATTCGTTCTCAAGGGACCACAGAATCTCACAACTATACTGCACACTGCATTGCTCTTGTGAGTACCTCTTGGCCTATATGACCATACTTACTTTCATAGCTGTTTGATTATGTAGCATCACTGCACATGTTAGCCTCGTAATCGTCCATTTGGTGGACATTATAAGATCCATATGGACTCTTACATAAATTCAGAATCAACCCAATGCTTTTGAAGAGGTTTAGCTCTGCAGTCCTCTTGTAAGGACTGAACGTGGTCTATGACTGTACTTACATTAATAGCTACTCCCTCCGTCCCATAATATAAGAACGTTTTGTACAGTACCAGTGTTTAAAACACTCTTGTATTATGGGAAGAGGGATTGGTTCATTTTGTAGCATTCTGCATCTTATCTCCCGCGCCCACCATTTACTAAAAAAGATCAGATCTATATTTAATCTTACCAACAAGTATAATACACAGATAATGCCAGTGCAGATGTGTAGCCCATTGCTCTTGTCAGTACGTTTTGTCCTGTAACGCTTGTACTTCCAGGGATTGGTAGTTGATTATGTAGCATCAATCTGCATCTTATCTTCATTATCCTCTATCCCTTCCAGTATTATCATATCTATAATTACTCTCTACAAAGTGTAGAGTACATGCAATGCTTATGTAGAAGTTTCTATGCTGAAATTCTTGAGTTATCCTTCCCTTGACATGGAGAAGGGCATTATAAAGCCGGTGTTAACTGTTAATGTAAGTCATTCCTTCTAAAGCCTTTATCCTCAACTGTTGTTTAATTTTATCAAACTCCCTATCGTTTACTGCTGTTTAGTTTGTTATTTCTACCAAAATGCATGTTCGCAAGAACCATAAGTTCTAAGTTTTACTTGTAAAACCAAATTCCTTATTCATACCATGCACATTACTTAATACTCCCTATATGTATGCTTGTTTTTGTGGATCTATAATCCAGTGTGTGGTGAAGCAGCCCACGTTTGCACCTTGTCATCTCCTGTTTTATCTTACTGATGTGGCTGATGATATGAACAACATGCCATGCACATTATCCAAAATAGATACAATGATTTTCTTTGCCCTTCATCTATGCTTGTTATGTTGACATGGTAGTCCAGTAGTGTGGTGAAGCTCCCCGCATTATGAACAATGCCAAATTATGCTATTGATATTTTGAACTTACTCTTTATTTTCTAATTTGAAATTGGATGGAATTGATAGCACATTTATCATCTTTGTTTATACACGTGCAAAACCTGTCATCTATCTGCTTTGCTTCAGGGTGATATGCCTGATGGCATGCACAAGTCTGCTGAAGGCTGTGAGACAAACCCAACATATATTGTAGCAAAGAAGGCAAAACATCTTGAAGATAGCGAGACAACCCCAAAGTCTTGTCTTGATGCAGTGTTCAAGTTACTTGAGACTAACAGTCAGACAAGCTCACGGAATTCGTTGTCTGAATCAGTTTGACTTCTTCAGTCCCAAGTTCTAGCAGAAAGGCATTCTGCAACTCAACTTCGACTTCAAGTCCTATCTCTAAGAAAGATTGCGGAGAACACCAATGAGAACCTCATTGCTAAACAACTACACCTGGAAGCTATGACTAACATGCTAGGCCGGTCTCACAGCCTTGCTCAGCAGCTTGCGCAGCAGTTCCCCCGCAAGGCTAACCTTTCTTGAACTGTCTTGGAAGTGGTCTCGGTTCAATATTATTTTGTTATGCTGCAATGGTGCCCAATTTTTGTAATCTGCTTCTTTGTTGCGCTTTATGATCACTGGTGGCGAACTTCGATGCCCAGTGGATGTAATATACCTTAAATCCTTTATTGTATAGTGTAGGTTTATTCTTAGTTACTAAGCCATAATTTCTTTATTGTATAGAGTAGGTTTGTTCTTAATTCCTACTAGTTACTGCCATCATTCGCTATCTGAAAAAAAATTAGATGTAGTCGACCGGGCCGAAACATTCGACTCTAACGGGCCTGGTTTTTAGCGGGCCACAATTGGGCCGGCCTGCGTCTTTCTTGGGCCCGAATGATTGGGTCCTTCACAAATTGCGCCAGGCCCAAACTTACACCGGCCTATATTTTAGTTGGGCCTTTTGTTGACCCAGCGCTTAGTTTGGCCCAGGTAGCATTGGGCCATTAGCAGACTGAATATTGTATTGGCCTGTTACAGCTGAGATGAAAGCACGGGCCTTTAGCAGGCCAAAATGCATGTTGGGCCTCAATTTTCACTAGTCATCGATGGGCCTTCAGCAGGCCGAAATGTAGGCTGGGCCTTTTTTGGGCCCAGTTAGCTCACGGGCCGTTACCGGGCCGAAACATATCTCGGGCCTTAGTTGGCCCACTGATATCATGGGCCTTTAAGAGGCCGAAAGCTTAGTACAGGCATCAACGGGCCGAATTGCGTGACATGCCTTTAATAGGCCCAAAGTCACATTGGGCTTAACTATTGCCACCTTTAGCACGGGCTATTAGTGGCCCCGATGTCCCGTCGGACCATATATGGCCCATGGGCAGCACGGGCCATTCCCAGGCTGTCGGGGATATACCCCGTGGTATGACCCGGCTGGAGTCATAACCCGGCTGGGACTTGGTAAACCGGCGGATGGTAAACTGGCAGATAGTTAAGACAGATGGCTAAGACAGACGGTAAACCGGCAGGTGTTAAGACAGATGGTAACCCGGCAGGAGTTAAGTCAATCATAAACCGGCAGACAATCATAAACTGGCAGACCATCATAAACCGATAGACCATCATAAACCGGCACCAGTCATAACCCGACAGACAGTGATAACTGGGTTGCCAGGGGTTATGAAGCCCGAGACGTTATGAAGCACAAAACGTTAAGAAGCCCATGAAGGGAAGTCAAAATAGTTTAAGTCTTAGTCCGAGATGGACTCTACATGTAACCCGCCCCTTCAACTTATATAAGGAGGGGCAGGGCACCCCAAGAGGAGAGGGGAATAATCTTAAAGGTTTGACATAACTGGGAGACCCAGAGACAACTGGGAGATCCGGTTTACGGCGACTTCCTCATGATGATAATGAGACCTAGCCACAAACAGCATGCAGGCTTATTACCGGATGTTGTTTCCTGGGGCCCGAAGATATCTAAATCTTTGTCTTGTGTTGCGTCTCTCGATTCCGCTCAACCCCTCTCAAGCTACCACATAGATGCGTTGGCCTCACGACTAAGTCCTCACACTAGGACATCTGACGTGTTAATTCCACGACACATGCCAAAAGTCACACCGGGCTGAAATGGGCCCATGTCTACATCAGGCCTCTAACAGGCCGAAAGTCACTGGTTGTAGTTGGGCCCAAATATTCGGCGATCAATTAACGGGCCAGATCTGGCTTTGGGCCGCAAATGGGCCCAAATATTGGGCGAATAATTAACGGGCCAGATCTGGCTTCGGGCCGTAAATGGGCCCAAATATTGGGCGAACAATTAACGGGCCATATCTAGCTTCGGGCCATAAATGGGCCTTTATTAAGCAGGCTATTATTGGGCTGGCCCACTAGTACCTGATTAAGTACTACGGGCCTTTGACTAGGCCGGCCTTTTTAACCTATACGGGCCTCTGTTGGGCCTAGCCACGTGTTGACGTATCATAGGCATGTCTCCTCCAATGGACGGGCGACATTTGTCCCACTTACAAGCTGACAGGTGTTCCCTTCGGCCAATCAGAATTTTACACGTGGAAATTTCCCACTGACTAGGGCTGTTAACGGGTTATCGTATCCAAAATCCGACCCAATAGCTTAACGGCGTTCCGTTATGGTGGATGCCACGTGTCGGTCACCCTTGACGGAAGCACTTCTGTGACGCGCGATTTATTGTCATGGAAGTGGAAACTTCCGTGATGATAATTTTGGTAATGTCATGGAACACTTCTACGATAGCACAAGTATGACTATCTTGACTCTGTCATAAAATCATCATGGATGTACATGCATGACAAAAAATGCGACATATTGTGACAAACACGTATCATCATAGAAGTGTATTTTTTTTGTAGTGGTAGCAGTTGCATAACTGCCAGTTTCCACTGAGATGTTGTCGGATAATGGTTCTCTATGGTTGGGTTTCTTTAGTGAAATCAAAGGAAACCCCCTCTTTCAATATATATAAAAAATCAGTGGCACTAGTGGTGCCAAAACGTTGCCTCAAATGAATAATGCCACTAGATTAAGGTGCAAAATAATGTCATTACTGCTTTATCATGGGAGTGTAAAAACAGTAGCACAAGAGCAGACTCAACATGCAAGATCTTTGGCAAACGGTCAGACCAAGAAGGAACATACCTCGTGATGGGAACCATATTTGCAATCAATGCCATTGTAGAAGGGATGAAACCAGTCACCAACATGGATGATTCAATTCATGGGACATTTTTGTGCAGTTCACCTAAAATGAAGCAATGTCCCATGAGCTAGCAGTTTCTTCATTAGTTGCAATAAAATTGAGAAACATCAAGGTTGGTTGTGAAGCTCGTGGAATGTTCAACTATAATTTGGATATCATGTGTGCAGTTCAACTAAGATCAAGTGTGAAATGTATATCTCTGTGTCGGTGTACAAAAGTATGGGATCTTTTTGTACCCCTTACGTGTGCACAGGCAGTCATGGCCTCACCCGCGGCAGGGCCTGGAAGGGCAGCAGAAGACAAAACACAAGAATACCAAGACAGGCAATCAAGATAGTGAACAAAGAGTAGAGGACGGGCTGGGCCTCCCCCGGCAACGTCCTTGCCGGGGCGGCTTGCGTAGCCCTGGCGAGCTCCTTGCCGGGACAACCTACGAAGCACTAGCAAGGCCATCTCCCTTGAGGACTGAGAGCTTTGACACCATCGACAACGTTAAGGCCAAGTCTTAGAGGGCACGTGCAAAGTGGCATGCAAATCTTTGTGAAGATTGATAGCCTGCCGCTCCATGAGGGGCCAGAAGACAAAGACCCCCGGGAAGACCCTTGTCGGGGATGACCGCGAGGCCCCCGACAAGCCTTGCTGGGGATGATTGCTGGGGCACGGCCTGGCCCGCGCCCGACAAGGATTTGCCACCTCACCACCACTCTAGTGCGACGACCACCGTGCCAACTAAGCAGGCGCCTACGTGGCAGCATGCAGATCTTTGTGGAGGCTCTACCACCGTGCCAACACAGCAGCTAGCTAGCCAGCGTGGCACTGCATGGCTCGTCAGCCTGGACGCATGTCAAGGCAAGGAAGGGCAGCGACAGACGAGATGGCTTCTGTTGCCGTCCCTGATAACCCACAAGTATAGGGGATCGCAATAGTTTTCGAGGGTAAGTATTTAACCCAAATTTATAGATTCAAGACAAGGGGAGCCAAAGAATATTTGAAGGTATTAGTAGTTGATTTGTCAATTCAACCACACCTGGAGATTAATTATCTGCAACAAAGTGATTAGTAGCACAGTAGTATGATAGTTTTGATGATAGCAGCAGTAGTAACGGTAACAGTAACAGTGGTAGCAGTGATATTGTAGCAGTAACGATAGTAGTAGCAATAGTAGTAACTTAGCAAGAACAATATATGATAAATTCGTAGGCATTGGATCAGTGACTTGTTGGCTGATATTCATCATGTGACAGTTATAACCTAGGGCGATACGATACTAGCTCCAGTTCATCGATAAAATGTAGGCATGTATTCCATAAATAGTCATACATGCTTTGTTAAAAGAACTTGCACGACATCTTTTGTCCTACCCTCCCGTGACAGCGGGGTCCATATTGGAAACTAAGGGATATTAAGACCTCCTTTTAATAGAGAACCGGAACAAAGCATTAACACATAGTGAATACATGAACTCCTCAAACCATAACCGTAGTAGGTGACTATAACTTGCAAGATCGGATCTAAAACATGGATATAATGATGAATTCATAAACAGTTCAGATCTGAGGTCATGGCACCCGGGCCCAATGTGACAAGCATTAAGCATAGCAAAGTCATAGCAGCATCAATCTAAGAACATAGTGGATACTAGGGATCAGGACCTAACAAAACTAACTCGATTACATGATGAATCTCATCCAACTCCTCACCGACCAGCGAGCCTATGAAGGAATTACTCACTCCAGTGGGGAGCATCATGGAATTTGCGATGGAGATGGGTTGGTGATGATGAAGAATGAAGATCCCTGTCGCTGTACAAAAGTAGGGGCTCTCCTTTTGACCCCTTTACTTGTGCACGAGCAGTCAGAGCCACCCGCCATGGCCACGCATAGCCGGGCAGGAAAGGGAAGCCGAAGAGAAGCCGAAGGCACAAGTCAAACAAAGCGACGACAAGGACCAAGGCCACAAGGATCGGATGGACGAAGCAAGTTTCCCGGGCAAGGACCCTTGCCGGGGCAACTCGCCCACACCAGACGAGCGAGCCAGCTTTGAGCCCACCAACACTAACGCACTGGGACAGGGCTCAGGAGGCACCTCCGTGGTGGCATGCAGATCTTTGTGAAGACAAAGAATAAATAAGATCAAATGAGGATAGGAAGGCAACCATCCTCACCGAAGAAACCCACAAGACCCCCAGCAAGATCCTTGCCGGGGACGCTAGTGCGCCATGGCAAGACCCTTGCCGGGCCACCCGACAAGACCCTTGCCGGGCCACCCCACAAGACCGTCACCAAGCGCGCCAGCAGGGCCACTGCCAGGCCCACGCCATCCACGACTCCGCCGCCGTTCGCATGCAGCTACCGACCCAACCAGCTGGGCAGGCACCTGCGTGGCAACATGCATCCCTTCATGGAGGATCCACCACCGCGCCACCTCAGCTGCCTGCCTGCCTACATGGCACCACATGCATCGCTGGCCAGGGTGCGTGTCGAAGCGAGGAGGAGTGGCGACGGACGGGACAAGCCTTGCTCCCGTCCCCGATAAAGTGGAGGGACACCTAAGCCTCGCATTAAATGCGCTGTGTCCCTTAATACCAGCGATAAACTCACAATGCTGTAGCACTTTCCACCTCCTGTGTGCCACTGTGGCAGCCCCTTTTCGCCTATAAAAGGAGGCCCATGGCGCACTGGAGAAGGATTCGGCTCTTTCGAACCTAGCAGCACCCGGAGCTAGTTCAAGAGCTCAAGAACACTAAATACATCCACCAAAGCAGGATCATAGGGTTTTACGCATCTTTGCGGCCCGAACCTGGGTAAATCCCCTTTGTGTTGTCTACTAGTCCTACTCTTCTCACGATCCCCGCACTCCGCAATCGTAGGAGGGATTCCAGTGATCCCATAGGTGTCGTTTCCCACCGACATCTTTGGCGCACTAGGTAGGGGGCGCAATGGTGAGAATAGGGTCCAGTGGTAAGCCTAGCAGTTCATCACCGCCGCATTTTAGTGGAGAAGGCGGCCAAGAAGGTGGCGCTGCCCGTTGGCTTGCAGGACGCCGAGGCGGCGACAGGAGAGCTAAGTCATGCTAAATTCTAAGTTTTTCTCTTTAAATATAAGGTTATTATCCTCGACGGTTCGGTCTATGTATGGAGAGCCTGTACGCAGAGGGGCCCTCCTGCGATCGGCCACGCCCTTGTTCTGTTTCGAGTCCGCTCAACAGTTCAAGCGGACGCGTCGAGAGCGGCAGGGTAACCTTTCGCCATCGGCAACGCTCTCGGTTCTGACTCGAGTCAAGCTCGACAGATCAAGCAGCCATGCCAAGGGCGGCAAGGTGCTTTGGCCGGCAACAAGCACGCCCGGCGGGCTAATGAGGATCCGTCCTCAGAGTGCCGCCCTGGGTTTATTTGCCGGCAAGCTTACCCGGTCGACATGGGGTGGACATACAAACGAAAATCGATCAGGAAAATAACATGCATAGTTTCAGGGGTACTGTAGAGTTATATTACACAAATTACCGCCGCGGTTCTAACTAAAGATAACATTGTCTTGGTCATGAACCTGCAGCGGCGACGGAGAACGGGATGCCTAGTCCCGACGCTGGCCCTCCAACCTCTTGATTTTTTCGATGCAGCTGAGGATGGGCTGGATACACTCATTGAGCGCCGCAATGTCGGTATCCTCCGGCAAGCTCTTCAGCACAGCTCCGAAGTCGAGGTCTAGGTGCCAGTGCGCAATCTTGGTGAGCACCCTGGTCATGGTCCCCCGGTAGAGTATCTGGGATTCCTCGGCCAGGGAGGCCGCCCGGTTGGAGTGAAGCCACTTCAGGGCACCGACGACCTTCTGAAAGTATATGGTCAGGTTGGCGTTGGGGCTCAGGTTCACCTCTGGGGCGTAGCTCATCTCCGGCATCCCCATAAGGGCCAGCTGATCGGCGGCCGACTTTGCAACGATGACAATGCGTTCAAGCCAACGCTTCTCACCCGCCACATGGTCCTCAAGGTTGGCGGTCTCGTTTATCCGCCACTGCTTCCCCGTCGCTAGCTCCTTGGTCAGGATCCCCTCCCAGGTTCTGGCCTCTGACAGTGTCTTCTCAAGGGCTCCCAGCTTCAGCTTGAGGTCGCTGATGGAGTTTTTGGCTTCGGAGAGTTCTCCGGCCTTGCTGATGACCTCACCCTGCGCCACCGTCAGAGCACCGTTGAGCGTGTGCTTCTCCTGGGCTAGCTTCAGAGCTTGCCCCTCCAGCTCCTTCACCTTGCCGGCATGGGCCTGAGCCTGGGCGTTGAGTGCTTCCTGATGCCTCCACTCCAGCTCTTGGGTCTGCTGCAGGATGAGCTTGCCCACCTCTTCGTCTTTGCCGCGGAGCGTGGCGGCAAGCCTCTCCTTGCTCACGGCAAGATCCTCTTCATGGGTTTTCAGCGCGGCCTCGTGCTGGATCCGGGCGGCTTCGGCTTCATCGGCCAACTTCTTCGCCGTCTCCTGGGCCTTCTCGACATCGGCCAGCTTCAGGGCGAGCTCCACCTCACGGTTGGCCAGCTCGCCCTAGGCAGCCTTCAGTTCATCCTGGGCCTGGCGGAACTAGTCTTGTGCCCTAGCAACGCGCCCTCCAAAGTCCTCCTCCGCCTTCTCCACCACCACCGCCCTGGACTTGGCCTTGTCCAGGCGGGCACGATGGAGCGCCTGCAGCTTCCGGAAGCTGACACCCATGGCCTGGAGTAGCTGCTCCTCCTGGGAGCCGGTGCCACCAACGCCCGGCTCATCGACAACCTCGAGCCCGGCGGCGGCAAGCGCCTCCTCGTCGAACACCACTCCTTCAAAAGGAGCCCTGGTGCTTGACGTGCCAAGGAGGTGGACGAAGAGGTCGTCGCTTACCCTTAGGTACCTGCCGGAGCCGGAGGCGGCGGAGGAAGAGGGCAGGTCGTCAAACGCCACCTCCTCGGCAGCAGCCTTGCTGACCTCCCCGGCAGGCCCCTTACCGGGCTCCTCGACGAGCCCCTTGGCGGCATCCTCAGCAGTGCCCCTGGCGCTCTCCTCGGCAGAAATCTTCTCCGCCTCCACCGCGGCATCAGCGGCAACGTCCTTGATGGTGGTGTCACGTCCTCTGAGGAGGGGTCTGGACGCCAAGAAGGAGGCAGGGCGGAGCCAAGGTCGAAAGACAGTAAGGAAAAGAGGAAAGAAAGAACACAAGCGGAAGTGGAGAGCGAGTGGCTTACCCGTGCCGGGCCGAGAGGCGGAAGCCCCTTCTCCGCCAAGGTCTGGCGTCGAGGCAAAGCCACCAGCGCCTGCATTCTCCTCCCCCTCCTCCGTGTGCACGACCTCAGTGCTTGGTGCCCTTGCCGGGGACGCCCCTTGGGGCGGTGTAGTTGACGGAGGCGGCATGATCGGAGAAGCCCTCTATGGCTCCCTTTGGTGCTGCTCCTCTCCTGCATCCACGGCACGGTTAACACTGAAGCATCGCGCATGACGCACGTTGATAGAGGGTGGATGGTGGACTCACGCTGGGGCTGGGTTGGGGGCTGCTGTGCGGGCTGCTCGACACCACCAGTGGCGTACTGGAGGTGCCTGCCGGGGGCTGTCCACTCGTCGAAATCCTGGCCCTCTTTATCCTCTGGGCCAACGTCTCCACATCCCTGCAAGATGAAGATATGTGAGCAACGCCAGTAGGGGGAGTGTAAGGAATGAGGGAGGAAAGCAGAAGCTTACTCTTCGTTCTCTTCCTCCTCCTCCTCGGTTGCTTTCCTTTTTCTCTCCGGGCTGAGAGGCCCGAAGTCAAACCCAATCCCCGCGCCGATGTTTGCCGGCGAGGGGGAAGGCAATGGCGTTTGGGCGTGCTTTAATGACGAAGTAGCAGATGCCTTCTTCTTCGATGCCACGGCTTTCGCCGTCTTCTTCATCGCCACCGCCCTCGTCTGGCGCATGGGCACCTCCTGGGCCTGCCGTAGCTGCATGGCCCGGTCGAGGCGGACCGGCTCACCGGAGATGGCCCGTCGCAGGACCCGTCCTTTTCTGGCGATTGGAGGATCGGCGGTCACGGTCTTCGCCCCCTCGCCCTCCTCCTCCGATGACCCGTCGGCGGCGTCTTCAACAAGGGGAGCCCTGATGTTGGCGCTGCTGGCCTCCCCAGCGGCTGCTGCCCACCGGGCGAGCTCCCCCTCGTCCGCCTCTGCCGCAGCCTTGTCCACCATGCCGCCGGCGCTGCCAGCCTCCTTGGCGAGCTTTGCCTCCTCATCGGCAAGCCTCGCCTCCTCCACCCTGGCGGCGATATAGTCCAGCTCTGCCAGAGAGGTGTCCTGGATAAGCCGCGGCTCGGCAGTGACGTACACCTCATGCAAGGTGTCGAAGAACTCCTACACCATGAGCCCGTCCGGCTCAACCCAGTTCGGGTCAAGACTGTGCGCATTAAAGAGTGGCATCATGGCAATGATCTCGTTGCGGCGAGAGTTGTTGCTCAGCGGGACCACTCCCGCCGACATCTTGAAAACGGGCTCCTTGTCGACCTTGCTGGCCTTCGCGGCGGCCCTGGCAAGCTTGCCGGACCGGTCGACCTTTCCCTTGTCATCAACCTCGAGCTGGACGATCCGCTGGCAAAGGTGGGCGTGCCTCAGCACCGTCAGGTTGTTGTCGAGGCCGGGGCGGAGCCTCATGATGTCGGCGACGTTCATGAAGAGCCAGGCCGGCCTCCCCTTGTCATGTAGAGGGCCAATCCGGTGGCGGATAAGTTCGCCCCGATCATCTCGAGGGTGAGCATGGCCTGGGTGAGCCAAAGAATCCTGGTGGTGGCGACTGTCAGCTTCGCGTCATCAGTGTTGACGTCACCCCAATCGCCGCCATGGACCAGCGGCTTCTGGCGAACCTCGCAGAATGCTGGCGGGTCCTCCTCCTCAATCCAGCACCACCGGCCCCACCATTCTTCCCACCTCTCCTTCGTGGCACCGTCCGAGTACGCTCCCTTGGCCCTCGAGATCCAGGCGACGCAGCCAGCAATGGCGCCCCCTTTTTGGATCCGGGGGGAGAAGTAATGGCGGAAGAGCACCGTGCTGGGGTGCACCCTGACGAAGCCCTCGCAGAGATGGGCGAAGAGGGCCATGCACGCCATGGCATTCGGGATGAAATCCAAGAGGCGGAAACCGTAGGTGTGCATGATGTCCTTTAAGAAATTAGAAAAGGGGGGACAGAGCCTGCAGGAGAAATAGTCGATGAAGAAGGGGTACCGATTTGGGGAAGGCCTGGTGCTGGCAGGGACGATACGCGTGGCTGGATGCCCCGTCTTCTGTCCCCCCATCTTCACTCCCCAAAGGTCCTTGAACATCTCCCGGGAGCTCGGGCACGCCGACCGTCAAGGGGAAGTAGGCGGACTGCACCCGTCACGCCACCAGCTTGCTCTCCGGCTGCTCCGACACCCTGGCATCCTTCGCTGCTCCCTTGCTCTTGGTGGACTTGGGCTCCATGGCGGCTGCAAGGAGCGAGAAGGCAGGGGATGGCGGGAGCACGACGGCGACGGACAAAGGCAGAGAGGCTTGAGAAGAAGGAAGGCGCGAAGGGGAGGGGGTAAAGTGAGCAGCGCGCCTGCGGTTATTCCTTTTTATGGGGAAGGCGCGGGCCGCCTCCTTTCCCATTAACTGCGATACGACGCATGCGTGCGGACGCTGTCCCACGCATCCCTCCCACGTCACGCGCGCGCACACGACCCCCATGTCGCGCGTTCAACGCGGGTCGTGGGGAAGCGTAGCGGACGGAGCACTTACCATGGTAAAATCTGCCCCCAAACTGCCCGCGCACCGTTCTAGGCCTGGCCCAACAATGTGCTGCGCTTATGTATGACCCAGGTCCGGGGGCTCCTGTCGGTGTACAAAAGTAGGGGCTCTCCTTTTGACCCCTTTACTTGTGCACGGGTAGTCAGAGCCACCCGCCACAGCCACGCATAGCCGGGTAGGAAAGGGAAGCCGGAGAGAAGCTGATGGCACAAGACAAACAAAGCGACGACAAGGACCAAGGCCACAAGGATCGGATGGACGAAGCAGGTTTCTCCGGCAAGGACCCTTGCCGGGGCAGCCTCAGCGGCCTCGGCAAGACCCTTGCCGGGGCAGCTCGCCCACACCAGTAGAGTGAGCCACCTTTGAGCCCACCAACGCTAACGCATTGGGACAGGGCTCAGGAGGCACCTCCGTGGTGGCATGCAGATCTTTGTGAAGACAAAGAATAAACAAGATCAAATGAGGATAGGAAGGCAACCATGCTCACCAAAGAAACCCACAAGATCCCCGGCAAGATCCTTGCCGGGGACGCCAGCGCGCCACGGAAAGACCCTTGCCGGGCCACCCGGCAAGATCCTTGCCGGGCCACTCAACAAGACCCTCGCCAAGCGCACCAGCAGGGCCACTGCCAGGCCCACGCCAGCCAAGACTCCGTCGCCGTTTGCATGCAGCTGCCGACCCAACCAGCTGGCAGGCACCTGCGTGGCAACATGCAGCCCTTCGTGGAGGCTCCACCATCGCGCCACCTCAGCTACCTGCGTGCCTACTTGGCACCGCATGCATCGCTGTCCAGGGCGCGTGTCGAAGCGAGGAGGAGCGGCGACGTACGGGACGGGCCTCGCTCCCGTCCCTGATAAAGTGGAGGGACACCTAAGCCTTGCATGAAATGCGCTTTGTCCTGTAATACTAGCGATAAGCTCACAATGCTGTAGCACTTTCCACCTCCTGTGTGCCATTGTGGCAGCCCCTTTTCGCCTATAAAAGGAGGCCCATGGTGCACTGGAGAAGGATTCGGCTCTTTCAAACCTAGCAGCACCCGGAGCTAGTTCAAGAGCTCAAGAACACGAAATACATCCAGCAAAGCAGTACTATAGGGTTTTACGCATCTTTGCGGCCCAAACCTGGGTCCCCTTTGTGTTGTCTACTAGTCCCGCTCTTCTCAGTTTCCCCGCGCCCCGCATCCGTAGTAGGGATTCCAGTGATCCCATAGGTGTCGTTTCCCACTGACAATCCCCCTCTGTGGAGCCCCAAACAGACTCCAGCTCTGCCCTCCCGAGGAAGAACAGGTCTTGGCGGCGGCTCCATCTCGTGGATCGTGATAATTCTTTCTCTTTGATTTTTTCTGGAAATATGTGATTTTATAGTATCAGGCGGGTCGTCTGTGGGGCCACCAAGTGGGGACAACCCACCTGGGCGCGCCAAGAGAGGGGGGCGTGCCTTGGTGAGTTGTGCCCACCCAGGTGCCCCTCTCCTGCAGGTCTTGGCTCCAGAAATTCTTATTATGATATAAAAAATGCTCACAAGGTTTCGTTCCATTCTGAGAACTTTTATTTCTGCACAAAACAACACCATGGTAGTTCTGCTAAAAACAGCGTTAGTCCGGGGTTAGTTTCATTCAAATCATGCAAATTAGTGTCCAAAACAAGAGGAAAAGCATGAGAAAAAGTCGATACATTGGAGACGTATCAACTCCCCCAAGCTTAAATCTTTGCCTATCCTCAAGCAATTCAGTTGATAAACTAAAAGTGAGAAAGAAAAACTTTTACGAACTCTTTTGCTCTTGTTTGCATAAATAAGCTTAAACAACACCCTGGTTTTCAGCCAACATTATAACTAACCATGTCAACAATAACATTTAAAGATTATAATGACTCATATCAATGACATAATCAGCTAGCAAGCAATAATAAAATATCTCAAACAGCAACACATTGTCAAAACAACCATGATATAATATGACATTAGTGGTATCTCGCTAGCCCTTTCTGAGACCACAAAACATAAATGCAGAGCACCTCCGAAGTTCAAGCAGCGACTAAATATTGTAATTCATGGTAGAAAAGATCCAGTCATGATGCATCCAACATTAGCTACACATAATGCATAAATCATGACAGCTGTGCTCTACTCAGTTTCTGGTGCTTGTTTTAGAAGGTGGTGACACAACATAAAGGTAAATAGATAGTCCCTTCGCAGAGGGAAGCAGTGATTTGCAGAGGTGCCAGAGCTCAATTTTTTAAACAGAGATAAATGATATTTTGAGACATGTGTCGGTGTCAAAACCGGCGGATCTCGGATAGGGGGTCCCGAACTGTGCGTCTAAGGCTAATGGTAATAGGAGGCGGGGGACATGATGTTTACCCAGGTTCGGGCCCTCTCTATGGAGGTAATACCCTACTTCCTGCTTGATTGATCTTGATGAATATGAGTATTACAAGAGTTGATCTACCACGAGATCATAATTGCTAAACCCTAGAAGTCTAGCCTATGAGGATATGATTGTTGTGACTCTAACCCTAGAAGTCTAAACCCTCCGGTTTATATAGACACCGGGAGGGGCCAGGGTTGTACAAAGTTGGTTACAAAGAAATGAATCTACATATACGAATCGCCAAGCTTGCCTTCCATGCTAAGGAGAGTCCCATCCGGACACGGGACGAAGTCTTCTATCTTGTACCTTCATAGCCCAACAGTCCGGCCCATGTATATAGTCCGGCTGTCCGAGGACCCCTTAGTCCAGGACTCCCTCAGTAGCCACTAAACCAGGCTTCAATGACGATGAGTCTAGTGCGCAGATTGTCGTCGGCATTGCAAGGCGGGTTCCTTCTCCGAATACTCCAACATAGTCTTCCGAACACAAGAAACATGTTCGGCTTTGCAAAACAAGTACCCCACACAACTATAGAGAGTATAATTTTTCATGAGTTTAATCTGCTAGCAACTTTTGTAGCGTGACATCACGCCAATGCCTGGTCTTCATTCGAACCGTTTTTTAGCCCGCCACTCCGTATTTCGTGGTGCGGTTTCACTGGCACGTCTTGTCAAAGCAGAGATCGTGTCCCCTTATCATGAGATTCTCATAAATACGGGCATCGGTAACCCAACCGTTCCATCTACACGGCGCTTGGGAATAGGCGGATTTTAAGGCGAGCAAGGAGGCGCATAACTTTTACTGCCTTTATAAAGGGATAAGGATTCATCCTCGTTCACCCACACCTTCTCCTTCCTCTGCCCATCCATTCTCGAGCTCTAGCGCCCAAGCTCTAACTTTCTCCGCCCAAAAAAAGCACTCCAATAATGTCCGGATCCGGAGCTGGAGGCAAGTGGATGGCCTCTTCTGTCAAGAGGAAGGACATCAAGGAGCTCCGGGAGGCCGGTTACCTGGCCGATGAAATCGTTCATCGACTTCCGGCTAAGGGACAGATCGTCCCTACCCAGAGCCCCATGAGAGGGTTGTGTTTCTCACACACTTCCTTCGCGGCCTAGGATTCCCTCTCCACCCGTTTGTCCATGGACTAATGTTTTACTACGGGCTGGACTTCCATGATTTGGACCCCAACTCTATCCTCTACATCTTGGCATTTATTGTCGTGTGCGAGCCTTTCTCCGCATCCCTCCTCACTTCGGCCTATGGCTGAAGATTTTCAATGTGAAGCCCAAGGTGGTGAGCGGCCAACAAGCCAAGTGCGGGGGCGCCATGGTGGGAAAGATGCCCAACGTCACCTAGCCCGAGGGCTCCTTTGTGGAGATGGTGAAGGGGTGTCAGTCGGGGTGGTTCTACATCACCGAGCCATGCAACACCAACTGGCGGCAGTCCCCGAATTCTGATCCGGAGTCCCGATGAGGCTCACCTCCTGGCTAGAGAAGGGCCTGCCCTGGGGCTCTCCGGATGAGCTGACAGCGCTCCAGACCCGCGTCCAGAATATGATAATCAAGAAAGTCAAGATCGTCGACATGGTCCTGGTTATGCTCGTCCACCGGATTCTTCCATGCCAACGCCGGACTTGCCACCTATGGGAGTACGACCCGGCCAAGCACCAGACTCTGTTAGAACTCTTCGGCACGACACACAAAGATACATGGAAGGTGCTCTTCATGGCCAAGGAGGTGCCGTCGGCCATGGACGAGGATCGTGGTCACGACATGACTCACACTGCAAATCCGGTAAGTCCTTTCACGTTTTCAAGGTGTTCCCTTTACTCGCACATTAGAGGAAGGCATCTAAGTCTCTCTTATCGATTATTTTAGGATTGGACAGAGATAGCGGAACAGATTGACTATCCGGCCCCGTTGCCCGAAGGCCTAGAGACCACACTCCTGACGAAGATGTTGTTTCCGGCGCTTTACAAGGTGCCGGAGAAGAAGGCTAAGAAGAAAGCCAAGGGGACCAGATATGCCGAGGTGCGCTCCTCCGCCGACAACGATGAAGAAGAGGAGGAATAGGAAGAAATCCACTCCCCCCCCCGCAGGGAAAAAAAAAAGAAAAGGATGGCCCCCACGCATCCGGAGGCCAGGGCGTCCAAGAAAGGGAAAGCTTCCTTTCCGGATAGCTCCACAGCAGCCACCAACAGCAGCTGGGAGTGGCAGCCCAGGGAGAAGCCCCTGGAGAATCGTAAGTGTCCGGACACGTACTCCTATCCGGATTCCTTACTCTACTATTTTAAGATGCTTAAATTATGCACTTGCAGTCTGGCTCAGTCCCGCCTCGAGCGGTCCTCATCAGAGGATTCACTGGACCCCGCGATGATGAATAGCGAGACCCTTCCGTCGGCCACCTCTCCCCGGGACCTGGATGGCGCCGAAGCATCATCCCGAAGGATCCCCGTCCTGGGATGGAATCCGGCGATCATACAGGAGGCGCCACAGGGTGAAGCCTAGGCTGCCGGACACATGGGGGAGTAGACCCCTATGGACACCGACGATGGGGGCCGTATTCAATTCGGACCTCATCCGAATATAATTTCGGAGCCCCCTACGATTCTGGAATCTGGCGAGCAACCCCCTTCGAAGGGAAGGGGCACGCCTATGCTGCCGGTGACCTCTGTCCAACCAAAGGCACTAGACAGGTTGCTGGAAGCGCTGAAAGGCGCTTCCATGGTTGACGAACACCGTACCCTAATGGGTGCGGTGATTGGGAAGGTCCAGGCCACAAACAGCGGGTTGGCCGAAGCCCGCACTAGCGTTCTAATAGGCTTTGAGGTAAGTTAGATAAGTGTAAAAGAATATCACAGTGTAGATAATAGCCCCTGATACTCTGTTCGGTGTTCGGAAAGAAAAGCCGAACAAAGGATCAAAATAATTTTCGTAGGAGTCTAACATAATATGTCTATGTGAATAAGCAGGCATCACTGCTAGCTGCTGCGGCTCATACTGCGGAGGTCTCTGGACTAAAGCAGAACCTGGAGCGGGCCGAGGAGGATCTCGGCCTTGTGAAGAAGCAGCCGGAAGAAAGCAAAGGTATGTAATAACCTGCGTGTATAATTAGGAAGGATGAATGGTTCTTGTTGACTAAAGAGTCATGAAATTCATTAGGGGCCACGACCGAGGTGGTGGCCCTCAAGAAGCCGTTAGCCGAGGCCGAGGGCAAAGCGGCCAAAGAACTCACTGCGCGCGAAAAGCAGGAGGCCGGGTCAGCAAGGTCCAACATGAGCTCTAGGACGCCGTCAAGAAGTACGAGTCCTTGGAGCATGATTCAAAGACTCAAGAGTCCGAACTTGCCATGGCCCACCAAAGCGCACAGGATGCCCGAGCCGAAGCCCAGAGCACCCTCTAGGAAATATAGGCGGCCAGGAAGATCGCGGCAGGTAAGGCTTTCATTATGCAAAGCAAGTATGTGAAGGAGACGTTCCTTTTACTTTATCCGAATTTGGAGCTCTCCAGGGGCCTTCACGGGTCTGCCGCGCAGCATATTAGATGCTACCGAGTTTTATCGAGCCGAAGAAGGGAGCTCTATGGAGAAGCTGTTCTGGTCGCAATACCTTGGACCAGAACATCCGGTGCCCTTTAGCGACCAGCTGAAATAGCTGGTCGAGCTGCACAATGCGGCCGAACTGGCCATGAAGGGTTCAATAGTCTGGCTGTGGCCTGCCGAGCCCATGCCCAACAGCTACTTCGGAATCGTCAAGCGGCTTGTGAGTGCTTGCCCGCGGCTTGAAGCCATCAAGCGATCGGTCTGCATTGAAGGTGCGTGGATGGTCTTTGCCCGCGCCAAGGTGCACCGGGAGAAGATGGATGCCAAGAAGCTGATGACCGAGGGGCCGCCTGAGGGCAAGGAGCACTGTCGTCCTGAGATGTATTTTGACAGTGTCCTGGAGGGATCCCGCCTTGTGGCGGAGCAATGTACGAAGGATGTTATATTCCCATGAAAATATTCGTTTTATCCTTTCCTATGATATGAAACAAGTTTGTTATGTAATATAATGCTTGTTACTTTAAAATATTTACCTCCTGTGCGGCCGTTTATGAAAATCTGAGAGTTGCCAGTCGTCGGCTTCTGCCCCCACGTAAATAGTATGGGGGTATTCATGATAAATATAAACACTCTTTACACAAAATGCTGGTCCTTAAAGGAGGTGTTTAATGCAACGAACAAGGCAATCGGACTATACAACTTCATCTCCCTCAGTTAGCCATAGGAATTTGACAATGAAAATTCTGGCGAAGCGCCTGGTATTCGGAAGACCGAAGTTGGGGCGCTAGACATGCCTAGTTGGATAAGAACCTATTCCTCGCATAAAGCGGAAAAAATCTCTAAGGATTTGAAGACCTCTCGAACAGCTGACCAGCTCTCGCCGCATCATGACAGTCAGTTTTCGGCTTTCTCTACTAAGGTGCTCGTTCGGAAGAACTGGGACACAATCATAGTAGTTCTCCCTTTACTACCCTAGCCGATATAGCAGAACAGAAGGTAGTAAGCACATGAGCCGGGCAACCCAACTATTGACGAAAGACATGATTCAGAGACGATGCATATAATGCTATAAGTTCGGGGTGCCAAACTATACTGTAAAAGTGTTCGGACTTTATTGCCGTGTTGTGGGGCACGATGAAGCCCCTGGCAAAGTAATACGTACCAGAGTGTATGGGTGCAACCAATAATAAATACAAAGACAAGGAAAGAGTCAAGTAATAAGCTGACGCCAAGAATATTGAGCCGCAAACTATTTTCCATTGTAATTTGATTGATACGTCGAGGCGTACTTGTACAAATAATGCGATAAGTGAATAGGTCTATTTAACTTGCCGTGACCAAGAGCGAGCTGCGTGCAGGTATGTAAAACAGGTATAGTGATCGTTAGTAGAGACCACCTAGGTATTCCCTTGTATGTCAAAGCCCCTTGCCTTCTTGGTGTATCCATCCCATGATGGGTCCAACGATCAGGTTATCGGAAAAAACCTCGAGAACAGAAAAACCTGAGAGGAAGAGAAAAAAGTGAAGGAATGCGGATCCGGAGGCGGTTGAGCCGCATTGTGGACCGCGGTCTAGCTGTGCCTCCGTCCCTGCCCATGGGACTTTAAGTGCATAGTTATGTACGCGCGACACGATTTTCACAGCTTGATTGGGACTGGGACAGAGGCTGGATTGCTAGTTGAGCTCTGGACGAGCTGGACGGTCCTGCTGCAGAGTAGTTCAGACTCGCTTGGCGGTGTCCGAGAGCTTTACTGCCGAATTGAGGTTCTGCCTAAGAAGGCTACTCTATACTTCTGCTGCAAGGGCCGCAGTGTGTTCCTCAGTACGGAGGGAGCGCTCTGTATTTCCATTGACTGTTATAACACCGCGAGGTCCGGGCATCTTGAGCTTTAGGTAGCCGTAGTGCGGTACCACATTTAATCGAGCAAATGCAGTTCATCTGAGCAGTGCATGATAACCACTGCAGAAGGGGACTGTCGGCGTTCTGGGAACGGGGGTCCCCAGACTTGCCTGCTTGCGGCCTGCGGCGTGGCTCAAGTAGTGGCCCAGTACGGCCCGTCTTCGTCGACCCAAGCTCAAGACTCTCGCGAGGGGCCAAGCCTCGCGGGGCGGATGACGCAAGGCTGGCTCGCGAGGAGGCAGAGAGACCAAGGCAAGGAGTACATCGCGAGGTGCTCGTGACGCAAGCCATGACAGTCGAGACCAGGCGGGCGCCAGCCAGCGGAATGTCCTCGTTTCCTCTTTGGTTCAAAGGGGGCAAGCACAGGCGCGGAGTACCGAGGCATCAAGCAAAGGTTTCCCTATCGGTGCAACGAGACCAAGACCAGCAAGACGGCAGGACGGAGATCACCATGGAGCCCAAGACGGCGTCATCGCCAGTGCCTTTGGCAGTCGAAGACCAACTTTACTCAGGATAGCTTGTACTAGCTGCCCCCCTTGAAAATGGCTGTTGTTGGCTCCCTTCCCGCTCAATATTTGGGAAGAGGACCAGGGCCCCTATAAATAGAGGTAGCCACCACAGTAGAAGGTATCTGGATCCCATCTAGAGCCAACGGAGACGGAACAATTCCTCTCCAAGCACACCACCACAAGAACACCCCTCGCGAGGCTGTTCTTCCTCTGTACTATTCATCATCAGTCCCAGAGGCAATCCACCACACCACACACTGGATTAGGGTATTACACCACAACGGTGGCCCGAACCAGTATAAACCTTGTGTCCCTTGTGTTGTTCATCGTGTAGCTTAGATTCGCGGCGAGGTATAGGGGCGCGGATTGGTAGGGAGAAGATCTTCGTGCGCACCCCAGAGTTCGAACCTTATGGGTTTCGCCGGAACTCAATATCCGACATTTGGCGTGCCAGGTAGGGGTGTGCTGGAGCTCTTCCTTTTGTCGACCCGCTCTCCATCAACACCGCACTTCACCCTCATGGCGGACAACGCTCTGCCGGCTCCGGCGGCCGACACCAGCGCTGGGGCCAGGGGGCTCCGAACCTTGGCCCCCGCCTTGCGGTAGGTGCAGTGGCTGCACAAGTTCAAGCCAGAGATGCCACAGTGCTACAATGGCGCGACGGATCTGCTGGCTTTCCTGCTAGCATACAAGGAGGCCGTCCTCAAGGCCGGGGGCGACGAGAGGGTCATGGCTAACTGGTTTCCCATGGCCCTCACCGGCGTCCGCGCGTGTGGCTACTCCACCTGCCAATGGCTTCTGTGGCCTCCTGGAAGGAGCTGCGCAACCTCTTCCTCCCCCACTATGCTGCACCGGCGCCCCGGTCGTCGCAGCTCTCCTGGGCGGCTCACAGGCGCCACCCTCGGGCCTCCATGTCAAGCCGTTTGTCCACCAGATTGGCGCCGTCCTCACGCGGCACGGAGCTCCCCCGAGCTGGGCGGCACCTGAGGCCGTCCTAACCTTCAGCTCCGATGATCACCCCGCCAACATTGCCGGCTCGGGTGCGCTCCCAATGCTTTGCACACCCACCATCTGCCAGGTGGCCATCACTAGGACCCTCATCGACGGTGGTGCGGCCTCAACGTGCTCTCGGTGGAGGCCTTCAGCCTCCTCCATGTACCACTGGAACGACTCCAACCCAGCAAGCCCTTCTCGGGCGTTGGAGGCAGTTCCTCCAGCTCCCTGAGGCAGATCCGCCTCCCGGTGACCTTTGGCACGCATGACAAATTCCGCATGGAGCTGGTAAACTTTGACATCGCCTGCATCAGCCTCCCGTACAACACCATCCTCGGCTATCCAGCCTTGGCCCAATTCATGGCAGCGACCCATCCGGCCTACAACCTCATGAAGATGCCCAGGAGCAGCGGCACCCTCACCGTGGATGAAGACACCAAAGATGCTCTGCATGCGCTCAAGCTCACCCTCAAGACAGCCGCGGCAGCACAGCCCGCTAGCACTGACACCTCCAAGGCCAAGGGGGCTCCTCCAACCAAGAAGAAGCAGTTGTTCACCCAAGACAAGGCAGAAACCAAGCAGGTACCAGTTGATGAGGATGGGTCCTCCGACGCCACCTTCACCATAGCTGCCAATCTCGACCCCAACTAGAAGGAGGCATTGGTGAAATTCCTGCGCTCAAACAAGGAGGTGTTCGCGTGGGAACCCAAACAGCTAGCTGGGGTCCCAAGACAGGTCATTGAGCATCACCTGAATGTGTGCCCTAATGTACGCCCCGTGAAGCAGAAAGCGAGGCGGCAGTCCACTGAGAAGCAGGCCTTCATCATCCAAGAAACCCGCAAGCTGGAAGCGGTAGGTGTCATTCGCGAGTTTCGCTACCCCGAATGGCTGGCAAACCCTGTTGTTGTGCCGAAAAAAGGAGGAAAGGAGCGCATGCGCGTCAACTTCACCAACCTCAACAAGGCCTGCCCTCAAGATCCATTCCCACTCCCTCGCATCGACCAAATTCTCAACTCCACCGCTGAGTGCGACCTGCTATGCTTCCTGGATGCATTTTCAGGCTATCATCAAATCAAATGGTGATAGAAGACATGGAGAAGACATCCTTCCTAACCCCGTGCAGGGTGTACTGCTACACCTGCATGCCGTTCGGGTTGCGCAACGTGGGCGCAACCTTCCAGCAACTGATGCATATCGCCTTGGGCCGGTAGCTCAGGAGAAACACCAAGGCCTACGTCAACGACATTGTGGTGAAGTCTCGGGAGGCGAAGACCTTGATCTAGGACCTAGAATAAACCTTTGCGAGCCTCCGTGCAGTGGACCTGCGGCTCAACCCGGAGAAGTACGTGTTTGGCATTCCTTCTGCCAAGCTGCTGGGCTTCCTCGTGTCCCACAGAGGAATTGAGGCTAACTCAGAGAAGGTCAAGGCAATCGAGGACATGAGTCCGCCGCAAACCCTCCGGGAGATGTAGAAGCTCGCTGGGTGCGTAACCGCGTTAGGACACTTCATCTCCAAGATGGGGGAGCGCGCCTTGCCTTTCTTCAAGCTGATGAAGAAGAAAAGCCCGTTCGAATGGACATAGGAGGCCGACGAAGTGTTCCAAGACCTCAAGAAGTACCTGACCAGCCCTCCTGTGATGGTGGCACCGCGCCCTCTCGAGCCCCTGGTGCTCTACCTCACCGCCACACCCTACTCCTCCAGTGCAGCTCTGGTGGCGGTTTGGGAAGAGCGCCAGGTCAAGGCTGCATCACGACCAGCGGCGGCCCCGGCCGCGGAAGCACAAGACCAGGAAGGCCTCTGTAGATGGAGACCAGCCTCAACAGGAAGACGCCACCAGGGATGAAGGGGCCTCACCGAGAAGCCACGAGCTGGGGGCTCCAACGTCTCAGGAGGTGCTTGACTCTCCGGAGGGCACGGGTTTCGTCAGCACACCCGCCATCGTTGAGCATCTGGTGTACTTCGTCAGCACGGTGCTGCGGGATGCTAGGGCACGATACCCTATGCCGCAGAAGCTCTTGCTTGCACTGCTGGTGGCCTTGTGTAAGTTGCGGCATTACTTTCAAGGCCACCCCATCAAGGTCGTCTTGGCCTACCCATTGGAAAGGGTACTCAGGAGCCCCAATTCTGCTGGAAGGGTTGCTGAATGGAACATCGAGCTGCAAGCATTTCTGTTGGAATTCAGCACAACCAGGGTCGTCAAGGGAGGCGCACTTGCATATTTTTTGGCAGAATGGACAGAGGCGCCGGGGCTCGAAGCAGACGAAGATCGGTCACTTTCCCCAGGAAGGAGGCACCAGACGATTGGGTCATGTACTTCGATGGAGCATTCTCGCGACACAGCGTGGGGGCTGGCATAGTGCTTATGTCCCCCAATCAGGACAAGCTCTATTACACCATGCAGCTCTGCTTCCAGCATGGTGAGAAGGTCTCCAACAACATAGCAGAATACGAGGGCCTCATAGCGGGCTTAAAAGCTGTAGCAGCGTTGGGGGTGAAGCGCCTCATCATCAAAGGTGACTCACAGCTCCTCGTCAACTTCTCCAACAAAGTGTACGAGCCAAAGGATGAGCACATGGAGGCGTATCTTGCAGAGGTACGCAGGATGGAAAAGAAATTTTGGGGGCTTGAGTTGCAGCACATGCCCTACGACACCAACCAAGAGGCTGATGACATCACCAGGAGGGCATCCAGGCGGTTGCCTCAGGAGCCTGGCGTTTTTGAGGAACGGCTCTTGAAGCCCTCTACAGCACCATCACTGTCAAGCACAGCGCAGCCTCGGGAAGAACC